>NC_142098.1:9212142-9364285 GCF_054644295.1 Miniopterus natalensis
AAGCCTAGGGTAAAATGACTGGCTCAAGGTCGCACAGCAAGCCCGTATAAGAAACGTCAGAGGGTCCTGAGCGTCAGAACAAAGATCTCCCATCAGCACCAGGTACAATCGCAGACACATGGATATTTATTTGACTACTGAGCTCACCAGAGCAGCATGCAATGTTCCCTGAGACTCATGATGCATTGATACGGGAGAGGAGATCGTAAAGGCCACCGAGGTGGGGAACTGTCTGTGAAGATGGAAGTTTCCAGGTAAGGAAAGGCAGCTGGGTGGAGAGTTGTGAGCAACTACCTGGGAGTCAAAAGATCTCAGTTCAAAACCCAGTCCTGTGGCATGAACTTTGGCAAGTTTCTTAACTTCTCTGAACCTCAGTAGTTTCATCTGAAAAATGTTCTAGATTTTGCAGTGGCCAATATGCACCAAAAGCTTGCTGAGCACTTTAGATCCTGTGTCTCATTTAACCCTGGAAACAGCCCTCCAAGGCAGGTCCTAGTGTTATTCCATTTACAAGGGGCATGGGAAGGGTTCTAAGTTGTCTAAGACCACACATAGCAAGTGGGGAAGCCACACTTTACTCCTGGATCTGACCATCCTCAGAACCCAGGCACTTAACCACTGCAAAATTTACATGTGGGAAGTCTTTACATAGCATAGGTCCAGCATATGGTTATTACTGAGTCTCTCCCTCTCTCTAGGCCTCAGTCTTTCCATCTATAAAATGGATAGGTCACACCGGAGCAGGGCCTCCGAGCTCAAATGCTGAGGGGACCAGGCAGTACAGGGGAATAGCTCCAGCTTGCCCCGGTCTGGGCACATGGTGGAATTGTACTTCCTCCCTCCCACTGAGTGGGGCCATGTGACTCTTCTGTCCAGTTGAGTCGTGAGCGGAAATGACACGTGCCATGCCACTGTGGTGCTGCGGCTCGAGCAGTTAATTGCCAGTGGGAGAGCCTCAGAGCTCCCTCTCCCTCTGCTCGGATAGCCTGGGTCCCAGAGTGAGGAGACGTGGATCAGGCCCCTGGCCAACCTGCAATGGGTGGACTCCCAGCATGAGTGAGAAATAAACCTTCGCTTTTGCAGCCAGTGAGATTTGGAGGCTGTTGTTATCACAGCATCACCCAGTGTTCCCCGATGGCTACTGGAGGGATTATAAACTAATCCAATGGGTCAAGCAACAGAATTTCATTAAAATGCGTGACCTTCTTCTTTGAACTTTCCCTGCTTCTGATGGAAACAAGATGTTTTCCAATTGTAAAAATAATGTAGATTTGCCGTAGAATATTTTAAAATTCAGCAAAGAACAAATGCATCCAGAAAACAAATGCCCGTAACCTCACCTTCAGGACCAGCCGGGCAGCCTCTGAGCTCCTTCAGGCCCCTTCCCGGGCGCCTGGTTGGCTCTGCGCGGAGGCGGTGGAGCGTGTGGCTGTGAGCGGAGTTTCTGGAGCTCAGCTACCTCTAGTCACACGGCAGCTCCGCATGTGACTTTGGTCTCGCCCCCTGACCTCTCGTTGCCTGCCTTAGTTTCCTCAGAGTCGAATGGAGTTAATAATAGTGCCTCCCTCCCAGGGCAGATGTGAGGAATGAATCTAGAAGGACTTAGAATAGTGCCTGGCACATCGTAGGCGCTATACAGTGGTTTTGCTTAACATTATATTTAACATCTTTTTCGCAGAATTAAAAGTTCTTTACAAATATGTTTTCCTGAGCTCACACAAGGTTCCATTAAAGGATGCGCCAGCAATCCCTTGAGGAGAGTTCAGAGAACTGGGGAGGCAACGGGCGGGCCGCTTGGTGGTGGCACAGGCTGCTCCCGGGTCCTTTCGTTCAGGGTCCATTTTCTCACCTGCGACATCAGCCTCTCCCAGCACAGCCCCCCCCGTGGCTGCCGCAGCTGCTCTGCCACCCCCTGCACCCCCCCGGGAGCTCATCCTCTCCCTCTGCCCACCTTGCCGCTGACAGCTAGAAGATTCCAGGCCAACCGTTCTGTAGAAAGTTCCTCATCCGGGTTTGTTTGATGTTCCCCTTTGATTAAATTCAGGTTATGCATTTTTGAGGAGAAATCAGTTTCATTTTTACATGAAAATATTGACTCCATTTGGAATTAATTTCGATATAAATGATATGTTTTTCCTCACATATATGAAACACCTTCTTTATCATATAGCAAATATTTCGTTACATGGATCTTATCTTTCCGTTATTCAAAAGCCAGTGTCACACTGTTTTAATTACCGTGGCTTCGTAATATGTCCCCAAACATGGCAAATTCTCCCTCATTAGGTTCTTTTTCTCCAAAACTTCCTGGCTCTTCCCCCGCTTTAAGTCTTCCATGTGCACCTTAGAATCGCATTACCAAGTTCTTTGGTAAAACAAAAATACCTTTGTTTTAGGTCGTCTTAAACTTCTAAGTCCCAATGAATAGGATACACAGATTCAAAATACTAGATCTTTCCATAGAGGGACGTAGCAAGGGTGCCATTCAAGTTCTTGGTGTCTGGGAGAAGTTTTTACTCTTCTCACGATGCTCCTGCCCATTTCTTGTTGGGCTGTTTACTACTTTTGAGTCTCTTATCAACAGAATCTTCTATCTTGTTTCACATTTTGGCTGATGACAGTCGACGGGTAGCCTAGTGGTTAGGTTTAGAGCCTCTGGAGAGTTTCAGGCTTCTTAACACCTCTGTGGGGCAGTCTCCTTACCTGCAAGAAGGGGCTAATGAAAGCCCCTGTCGCAGGCTTGTTGCAGAGATGCAGTGAGATCATCAATGAAGGAGCATGGCACAGGGCCCAGGGCACTGTTACCAGCATTATCACCTCACCGTTGTCATCAACATCTTCATCAGCACTGTCGCCATCGTAACCCTGAGGGCCCAGACTGTCTTTTCTGTTCACTGTCCATCCCCCTGCTTAGCATGGTAAGATCTGGACGGCGCCTGTTAAATGCACGAATGGGACAATGAATGAATGAACGAATGCTTCTCTGCCCACACAACTGTTCTCCTGCTAAAAGGCACTTCCTTCGAGCCAGTAAGTTGATCCTTCTGACTTTCCAAGCGGGGGGAAAAAATAAGCCAAAACTCTGCCCCAGGTGAAAACACTTAAATGTAGCCTGTGACGGAATCCCAACCTGTCGCGTGTGCTCGGGGAGATTTTGCCAGGATACTTTATGGAGACCATTCCGAGGCTGTGGGGAAGTGTAATTTTCCTTCTGAAATGTCTACGTTTCTTTTCTCAGTCATTTTTCATGTGCCTGTCATTTTTCCAGACTAATTGGTGGGCTCTTTTCCCCAGCCATCTGTATAGGTCCTCACCCACCTGGCCTGTCCACCCCTCAGTGCAGCCCACTTGGGGTGTCTGGGGAAGCACCCAGGAAGGAAGCAGGGAGATGTGAGTTCTATGGGGCTCTGGGAAAGTCTCTGCCCTTCCCTGGGCCTCAGTTTCTCTGTCTGGAATGTGAAAAGTTTTGACGAATAGAACTTCAAGTTCTAAAGAAAACCATCAACTCAGAGTTGGACCCTTTCGTATTTGGGAAGGTCTTCTGGCTTTGTACTGCTCATGTTTTTCATTTTCATCATCACTGGGGCTCAGGGGCTGTGGAGTACCCCAGATCCTCAGAGTGCAATAACTGGTAAGACAGCTCTGCTTATGGGGTGCATGCACAGCCCAGGACCACAAATCCACACACAGACAGTTTTAACTATGGATCCTGGTGGTAGGACTAAATGGGGAAACAGAGGCCTGCATCTCAATTCTTCTGCACTGTGAGGTTAATGGTCAGCCCCTGAGGACTGGGAGGAAGATCAGCCTTCAATAGAGGTCCCAGAATTCCACTTCTCCAGATTAACTCCGGGGACCACCAGGAAATGCATTCATAAGTCCCAAGGACCTGCTGGGGAAACCTGGGATGACCTGTTGGAAGGGCAGGCGGCCCATGAGTGATGCCCTTGACCTCACCGTAGGAAAGGAGAGACTCCTAGGGTTCCAGCTCAACCGGTGAATGCAGACCATTTTTAGCAGGGACAGACAGTTTTAGGTATAACATCCAAGGATGCCCCTGAAATGTCCTCTGATCCAGTTGTCAGGGGATTTTTTTTCAAATCAGAGAAATGGGCAAAATAAACAGGATGGGTTAAGTCAAATAGTAGTTGGTTACAGTGGAACCTGTGCAGGTGTGGCAGCCAGAGGGACCTGGGTGCAAATTCCAGCTCCACCACTTGTTAGGCCATGTGGGTCATGGACCCTCTGGAGCCGTAGGGAATAGGAGAAGGGTTGTTGTAAGAATCAAAGTCAATCTTGCACGTAAAATGCCTGGCACAAAATAGGAACCGTGAACATTTTTAAACTCTAACAAAATGTGTCTACAATGAATAGAAACTTATTTTTTAAAATTTTAGAGAAAGGAAAGAATGCCCTCCACCCCTGGCATCATGGAGAACTAGACAGATCACTGGGGGAAATAATGTAGGTGCAGTGGGCTGAATGGTGGCCCCCAAATTGATATGTCCATGTGCTAATTTAGAGAGCTTGAGAATATGACCTTATTTGGAAAAAGGGGTCTTTATAGATATAATTAAGGGTCTTGAGATAAAAACATCCTCCTGGATAACCAGATCGGTCTTAAATTCAATGGCCGGTCTTTATAAGAGAAAGGCAGGGTGGGATTTGAGACAGACAGAAGAAGGCAATGTGACCACAGAGGTGATGCAGCCCACAAGTCAGAGGATGTCAACAGTCACCAGAAGGTGGAAGAGGCAAAGGATGATTCATCCCTAGAGCCTACAAAGGGAATTCTGCCCGTTGGCACCTTAATTTTAAGCTTCTGGCTCCCAGAACAATGGGAGAATAAATTTCTATTGCTTTAAACTACCCAGTTATGTAATTTGTTACAGCAACCACAGGAAACTAATAGAGTGGGTGTGACTGGAGACCCAGCTTCTGCCATCAGAAAACAGAATCAGCTGACCCTTCATGAATGCTAGAGAGGCTCAGGTTGGCTATTAAGGCAGAAGAACAGACAGGGCAGTTACGCCAGGTAAGTTCTGGCTTTGACCATCCATTTCCCTCATCTCCTGTGTCCGTGTCCTGTCTATGGGAATATTCTCCTTCCTCCATTGTGTGGGTCTGTAAATCAAGGCCTCTTCCAAGTCCCTTACCAAGAAGAGAGCATGTAGCCCAAGGCTGATCAACCAGATTCTCCCTCTCACATCTCAGATACTACAATGGAAACCATTCCAAGGACAGTGCCCCACATGGCTGTTCCATGCAACACCCTGGACCCCTAATGCTCCCTTTTTCTGAGTCACCTCTCCAGCCTCCCATCAACCCAGTGAGCTCTTCCATGGAGCTTTCAATCAATTTCTTTGTTGCCTAGGTCAGGCCCTGTTGCTTGCAGCCAAACAGTTCAACTGCCAAGGGGGAGGTGACAGCCCACCAAGGGAAGAGAGAGGCTCAGGAGATGAGGGGAGTGACCCACCCTCTTGATTAGCTTCTCCCTGGTGTGGATGGAAACTTCAGGAAGACACAGGCTGCCTTCGTGCTTTATGCTAGTTGTTGGTTCCTCTTTAAATGAAATGCCCCTGTCTATGGCCCCCACTCACGTGAGGCTGCAGCCATGGCTTATGGGCCTTTAAATCTGCAGTGCCTGGTGCATACGAAGCCTCATTGACATTTGGCAACTGACATATTGGACACAGAACATGGAATCTATTATTCTCAGGAGGCCACAGTCCAGCCAAAGCTGGCCTTAGGGAGGGGCGTGAGACCATCCATGGAGGGCCTGAGCAGATCCCACAAGTAATGAAAGAGACTGTCTGCTCAGACTAATAGGCCCTTACTAAACCTGTCAGCATCAGAAGGGACCCTAGAATCCATTTAGTCCAAAGATCACGAACACCTGGCTTGCAGGATGCCTTGCCCATGGTCAGATCAGACATTGCTAATCAATTGCAGCACCCCCTCCCCCTGAACCCAGCTACGGTTTCAGGGTCTTTTCCTAAGCGAGACTCCACGCAGTGCCTACTAATTGCGCTAAATTAGCACAAAACCTATTTATCTTCAGCGATTGTGTCTAAACTCCTCATTTGACAAATGAAGAGACTAAGGAGAGAAAGGACACGTTCCAAAGTCATTCGACACATGAGTGGTAGATCCAAGAAAGGCTCAGGCCCCTGGATCCCAGCCCCGGGTGCTTCCATCAGCCCCCAGGCCCTGGAGAGGCGGCTTCCTTGTGAAGTGGGCTTCGCCCTTACACTTCTGCACTCTCCGTCCGACCAAGCCCTAAAGACTGTAGTGTTTATTTTAGCGAACGCACAAATCTGGTCTCTAAAGGATGAACATTAATAAAATATGCGCTCTAACTCTATGTAACAGGGAAATATAGAATACATTTTCTATTCCCATTGATCCTCAGGCCACTGGCAACCCACCAACAATTGATTTAGCCATTTGATTAGTTTGGGGGAAAAACATTATATTTTAATGGGGTATATATAATTCTAAGTTACTGCTTTGAAGTTGAACCAAATATTAAAATTACCTCTTTTTATGGATGCTGTACAGCTATGAAGCTTTATAATTGCAGCCTGGGTTTTTGTAAGTGATTTGAACTGAGGAGGCAATTTCTGCAAAGCTGATTGCACGGGCCTGGTGGCTGCCAGGCCAGACAGTCCCTTGACAAGCAAAAGGGCAGAGATGACAGTGCTGGTGATCACACCCTGTGTTTGACCCACATTTCACAGCTCAATACTAACCCTGCTGGGCTGCATCCCTTCGAAAGAGCTCCCAAATCTTTTATTTCTCTCTGTCTCCTCGGCTAGCTCCTGAGCCAAGGCACCATCGGCCATTACCTGACTTGTGCAGGAGTTTTTGAACAGGTTATCCCTCTTGATTTGCTCCATCCATTATCCCCCTAGCAATGGGAGAGTTTCCTTTAACAACATAAATCCGATCATGGTCGTGCCATGGGAAGGCCATTGCTTAAAATCCATCCATGATTTTTCTCTACCTAGAGCAGGGTTGGCATATTACGATCTGAGGTCAAAGCTATTCCTTGTTCTTGTAAATAAAGTTTTATTGGAATACATCTTCTGCTACAGCAGCAGAGTACCTAGTAGTTGTGACAGAGCATATCTCCTGTAAGGTCTAAATTATTTACTCTATGGCCTTTCACAGAAAAAGCTTGCTGACCCCCCTGGCCCGTGTGGCTCCATTGGTTGGGCGTCGTTCCATGCACCTAAAGGTTGCGGGTTCGATTCCCGGTCCTAGTCAGGGCACATGCCTGGGTGGAGGGCTTGATCCCCAGTAGGGGGCATGCAGGAGGTGGCCTGATCAATGTTTTGCTCTCACATTGATGTTTCTCTTTCTCTCTCCCTCTCCCTTCCTTTCTATCTAAAAGCCAATTAAAAATCTTTTAAAAAACACATGTGCTTTCATTACTTAAAAAAAAAAAGGCTTGCTGACCTCTGTCCTCAAGAACAAGTGAGATCCCCTTCTCGAGGCCCATCAGGCCTCTGGGACCTGGCCCTACCTAGCCCCGGGCTCTCCTTTGCTCCTCTCTCTCCTCTATTCAACTATCTTATTAGCCTTCCAGTTCTTCTAATACTCAAAGCCCGGCGCTGCCTCAGGGCCTTTGCCCTCACTCTGCCCTCTACCTGGAAGCTCCCTCACCTGATTGCTACATGGCTGACTCCTGCCCTTCATTCAGGTCTTAATGAAAATGCCTGAGTGGCCTTTCCGACCCCCCTATCCATGCTCCTCTAGGTCAGACCTTCACTCATTGCTCTCATTAATTTTCTTCAAAGTGAAGGTGAGAATAGAATTCATCTTCCAAACCAGAGGGCTTTTGGGGGTGGAAGGGGTATTGTTAGCAAATGTGTCTGAACAGCAGATGTCATCAGCAGATACATGGCCTCTCTGTCCACAGCCCACTGCATAGGTCTGTTCATTGTCTTTCTCCCCCACACGGTGGGTGTCCCCTGAGAGCAGAGGTGGATGCTGGTGCGGGATGGTCCTGGGCTTTATGTATAGACCCTCTCTGCATCCCCACAGCAGCTCTGTCAGTAACCAGAGTGGAGTTCGGTTGATTCTGGCCTCGGCACTCTTGACGGCTGTACTGGCCGCTTTCACACACATTACTTTACTTGCCCTTTCTGAATCAGGAGTAGGGGTCAGTGGGTAACAGGAGCTCCATTTTACAGATGAGACAACTGAGGCCAGCATGGTACAAAAACTTCCCAAAAGAGGCTGGAGCCGAGGCCTTCAGACAGACAGTGATGCCAACTCCTCCCACGAGCCTGCTGCCTCTCTCTGAGTTTTCAAGTTCTTTCCTTCCTCCTTGATTGGCACAGTCCTGGTTGGCCTCAGTAACCTCTGGAGAGAGGATGAGGAGCCTTTATAAGGAAGCTGCTAGAGCTGGGCTGGAGCACAAGGAGCCAGTTTGCAAATGGGCTTGTTCCCTGTGCAGCAAACACACACACCTGAGCAGAACATCTCCAGGACCTGGAACCTGCTTCCTGCTACTTCCAGGCTATGAATGCATGATCAGGTCTTAGCAGACAGTCCTAAAGTATGACAGTTCCCCCCCCCCCCCCAGGCCCTGGGGCATTCTGGCTGCTTTTCTGCCCAGCAGGCCCCAACCTGCGGGATGCGGGGTGATAAAGGGTCAGGGATGCTCAGGTGGAGGAACGGGCCATGACCGCCACTGCTGAGTGAGAGCTGCACCAGGCATCACACTCGGGACTCAACAGCCCTATGAGAGAGGCGATACTGCTATACCCATTTTACACATGAAGAAACTGAGGCTCAGAGATGACTTGCGGCTTGCCCAAGGCCACAAGCCTTTGCTGTGAACCACTTCATGGCCTTATCCAAGAGGAGAAGGAGAACTGGCTGGGGAGGGGCATGGATAAGTTGATGAGACAGAGCACTGGTCACTTGTTTTCTCAGCCCATTATCATAGGCTCTTTGAAGACATGGGGGTAGGTGTAGTCTGCCAAAGGAGCTTATATCTCAATGGTTCTGAGATCAGAGTATTCCTCAAAGGCAGCAGGTGGCAAATACAGGGCTGGGAAGGGACAAGGAGAGCTTTCCCCTTGCTTTCCAGGCAGGATCTGGCCTGCAGTTGCTTCACCACCAAGGGTGGGGGCCTGGTTGTTGGGTGCTCTGGCCCTCTGTCGACCCTGCCTTGTGGCCTGGCTCCTGGGCCATTCGGACTTTCAGTGGAGCCTTGGATATTGGCATCTCATGATGGGGGCTTCTCCCCGCTTCGACTGTCAGCTTTGTGGGGACAAAGATGAGGAGGGTCCCACCAGTTCATTTCCCTGAGCTCCCCACACAGCACTGGCCTGATAGGTGTCCAAGGCATATGACTGCTTTTGACGACAGTTCTGTCCCATGAGATGTGTGCCCACCCCAAACCACATGCACATTGATGATCCCATGTAACGCTGAGAGGAAGGAGTTTACTTTCCTCCCCTGTCACCCCCTTCCAAGACACCGTGACTGACTCAGCAACGAACCGCACCCCCAGTCCTTGGTCCGGGAACTGGGTTTCGGTACCGCCTCGGGCACCCCACATCATGGCCTCTGGATGTCATGGTTTACCAGGGTGGGGCTATCCTAGGGGGCGAAAGACTCTTCCAACGTATTTCTCTCGCCCCAATGAGGTCTGGGGCTGGGATGGCGAGGAGGCCACAGGGAGCCCAGCCCGCTGTCTACCTGGACCCTCCTCTTCCAGAGACGCCACCTCAGCCCCTCCCTGCACCCCCTCCTTCCGCACCTCAAGCCCCTCGTCCTCAGTCTTCATTCAGATCCATATTGTATTGGCTGAGAAACATCAAAGGGGCTGTGTCGTTACATATGCTATTTCTGAGAGGAGAAAAGCAGCTCCTTGCTTTATTAACATGGCAAATGTTGACCCTTGTAATGAAAAATGCACAAACGCCAGGCGATTTGTGATGAATAGGTAATAGAGAGGGGGGCCCTGGATGGAGAGAATTAATTTCTCTTCAGTGCCTCCATCTCAAGGATGCGAGATCCCTGTGTGAGGCCACCTGCCCTCCAGACAGGTCCATGTGGGCCTTGAGATCCTGAACCCCAGACGTGGGCCCAGTCAGGGGAGACCAAGCCCCGCTGAGCATCTCAGGAACTAACTGCTGAGCTGTGCTCAACTCTGTACAACCATCATCTCCTAAGAGCCCTATGAGCTAAGTAGAATCATCCTCACTTTCCATGAATAGACACTGAGGTCAGACCCACATTAACAAGTTGCCCCAACAGAATGAACCACCAGATCCTGAGCCTGGGAAGACCAGCTCAAGAGAAGTTTGCACTCTTAAGATGCCCTTTCCCGGCACAGATGTGACACAGGGAAGTCGTGGCGATGGCCTTTCTTTCTTCTTTGTCTCTGGGTCTAACAGAGCGCTCGGCACCCGGCTCCCAGCACCCAGCAGTATGTGCTTGCGGACCTCGAAGACTGACCTAGTCATACCAGGGTTTTAAAAGACTTGGGTTCAGTCCTGGTTTGCATAAGCTCTGAGACCTAGAAAAAGAGGCGTCACCTTGCCGAGCTGCCTCAGTTTCCTTGAAAGTCATCACAAGGGCTGTGGGGCTGCAGAGTGGGGCCTTGGCCTCCAACAGGCAAAGAAAACAGGGCCCAGGCTCTCTGATTTCAAAGGTAACAGCTTCCACTGTAGCTTAATTATTTCCCTGGCCTGGGACTGACACTTGATTTAGACCCATGTTCAGAGAACTCAGATTCACGACCAGAGGAGAGGCTTCTTTTCGGGAAGCCCCGGAGCTCTCCGCGGCCCTCCTGCGGCTGCCCGAGGCCTCGAGAGCGTTTCTTATTCATTCCCTGGGTTTTCTGGACTCTGAATGCCAAGGTTTAATTCCCCGCCTTCTCCCTCTCACCCTTTTCCCCTCTCTCTTATCTTCTCCTGAATATTTGTTACAGTTGCATTTTTCAAACCATTTACTGTCTAGAGGGTAAGTGGAGTGACACAGCTCATAATGTGCAAATAAATGGGAACTAAGCTCGTCAGCTCGAGTGGAATGAATTAGTGTCGCCAATGAAATGCGGTGACGGGAGCAGCTGCCCGGGAGCCGAGACGGCTCAGGCAGGTACCTCGCTGGAGTGGCCAGAATAACACTTACTATGATTTATCAGAGAGCACTTGAAAGGCCCTCAGAGGCTTTCAAGAGGCATGAAAAGAGGCTCCGTGGCACTCGGGCCCTGGCAGAACAGGGTAATTAGCGGGCTCTAATACCTGACCCCCGGGGGCTTCCTGACTAGAAAAGCCGGAAATCTTCAAAGGCACTCAAGAGAGATGGCCCAGTGGGGGCAGTGCCAAGGGAGGGCACTTCCCAGGATGAGCCAGGCATGCAGGGGGCTTCGGGAGTGGAGGGGATGGCCCCCAGAGAGGCTGGAGGACTTTGGGGGGCAGGAGGGCTGGCCAGTCATGAGATGAAGTGTCTTGGTCAAGGCTGCCCCGAAGAGAGTGGGTGCGTCAGGACTCTAGGCCTGTGGCAGGCCCACTGGTACCACTTGGAATCATCCAGAAAACTCTCTCTGCCCCAAGCTGTCTCCCCGACTTGCTCGATACAGTGCCTGCAACATCCCACAAGCAATGATTCCTTTAGGATGAGCGGCGCCCTCTCCCAGGAATAAAAGTCCTTTGAGAGACCTGGCATAGTCATTGATGCCCGGTGAGAATGAATCCTGAGCAGTGTCAGGGCAAAACTTCAGCTCCCCTCCTTTCTCACCGCTCGACGTCCATCTTCACTGGTGGAGATTTTCTCAGCCTTGGCTCTATTGACATTTTGGAACAGAGAATTCTTTGCCGGGGGAGGGGAGAAACTGTCCAGTGCACTGTAAGATGTTTACAGCATCCCTGGCCCTTGCCAACTAGATGCCTGAAATATCCACTCCCCAAGTCGTGACAATCAAAGATGTGTCCTGACATGGCCAGGCGCCCCCCCACTCCAGCCCCGGGTTTGAGAACCTCCCTGGATTCAGCACGCGCTCTAGAGTAGTACCTCTCAGCCTGTGCTGGAATGATGTGTTGTAGATCTGTTTCCTGGCTTTAAATTTAAAATAATTTTAATCACACTTTTAAGTTAAAAGAAACCCACTTTTATTGAATTTAACAGAAAAGAAAAGAAAGGAAAAAAAAACATGAAACAAATCTAAGGAAGTTGCTAAACTTCCAGCTAAATGTTTATTTGCTGCAAAACCTGTTTATTTGTTCCAAGACCTATCTAAAGTGAAGGGGGGGAAAAAGAAAGATTACAAAAACATTAAGAGGTTGAAGTTATTTTCTTTCTTACACTACAAATTTCAGCTTTATATAGTACTTATAAACCGCCTGCACATTTATTCTTCCCAAGTCTCCTCCTCTTTACTTGTTATGGCTTGAATTATATCTCTAAAATCCATATGTTTAAGTTCTAACCCCAATAACTTCAGAAATGAGACTTTATTTGGAAATAAGGTCCTTACAGAGGAAATCAAGTTAAACATGAGGTCGACAGAGCAGGCCCTAATTCAATATGACCGATGTCCTTATTAAAAGGAGAAATTTGGACACAGAGGTACGCACACAGGGGGAACACCATGTGGAGATGAAGGCGGAGATGGGAAACTGCAAAGCTTGCCAACAGACCGCTGGAAGCCGCCAGAAGGAACAACTCTGTGACACCTTGTTCCCAAACTTCCAGCCCCCGGAGCTGGGAGACAAATTTCTGTTGTTTCAGCACCCAGCTTGTGGGAGTGTCGAGCAGCCCTAGCACACCAATGCACCACTGATCATTTTTCCTTTTAGTTACCATTATTTTTATAGTTTAGGTCAATAATACACATGTTCCTCTGTACCACAATCCCTACCGTTCTTTAATTTGAATGTATGTGTTGAATTGGGGTCAGTAGCCTTCCCAGCCCTTTCTATTGCTTCCCATTTCAGAATTCTTCTTTAGTCTCATTCATCTCTAAGTTGGCTGGATTTCATTGTTTCTCTCTCTCTCCCTCCTTCTCACTCTCTCTCTGGTAGTTTGGATGGGCATAAATTTAGGACTATTATTTTTTCATCTCAGAACCTCATAAACATTGCTCCATTGTCTTATGAATTGTATATCCCTGCAGAGAAGTTTGAAGTCCACCCAGTTTTCCTCCCCCAAGTATTTGACTTTCTTCCTCCAGCACCTTCCACATCAGATGCTGATATAATTTTCTCTTTTTCTTCTTGGAAGTTTAGGAACCTTACCAAGAAAGACCTTCTTTCTCAATAATTTTTCTGGTGCCCATTCAACAGTTAAAATCTGTATTTCACAAAGGCTTTCTTGACTTCGTGTTTTAGTATTTTTTATGTCCTCCACTTATGTGATTGCTTGATCTTCTTTGCCTCCCATGCCTATCATCTATTATGTTTAGATTTATATTTTGTATCCCCTTCCTTTTCACTGTTTTAATTTTCTCTGACCTGTTCTCCACCTCTCTGGCTGAATTTCTGGTCATGTTTGTTCTTTTAGATTGTCATTGCTTTCAATGTGGCATTTGACTCTAAACCTATTTTCTCTCCATTTCCCTCCTGAACTTGCATTTTATCAACAATCTGAGTTCCTTTTTTAGAAAGCCCATCTTGTATATAATGTCTTTGTGTCTATAAATAACCATTTTCCCAGGTCTCCCTCTGAGATGTTCAGTAATTCTTGTGGTATATGCTCTTCAACAGCTTTTGCATAATATTTCCTGCCCTCTTCCTGTTTTTTAATTTTTATTTGGTTAGTTTTTCATTGTGTTAGTGTGCATGCTGACTCCTCTGAAAGTATTCCTCCTCTTTAAATGGGGGTAGTTATTTGCTGAGAGCGGTGTGGGAGGCATGGGGAGCAGGGTTCAGAGACTGGGCTGGGGAAGCCCACACTTTAGTTCAGAGTTGTGGTCTGAGGCATTTTCTCACTAAGGCTATTTCTTGTGCTCAAGGGCACGTAACACCTCAGTTTTCCATGCTGAAGAGGCTGATGTGACTCTGTCCCAGCCCCCCTGTGCTGAGAGCTCAGGGATCACCACCTACTCACACTTCACCCCACTTCACCTCCCATGGCCTCCCTCAGTGAAGAGGTCAGATCCCAGACAAGAAAAAGTGCCTGTCCCTATGATTTCCTCACCATATCTACCCCCCCTTCTGTTCTAACCAAGCAGGACCTGCACAGTGATGCTTCCACTTCTGTCCGGACACCCCACCCTCATTTCTACTCTCCTCTAATTTGGGAGGTTGAACCTTATTTTCAGAGAGAGCAGATCCCACCTGAAGTATGGTAAGGGGTGTGTCAGCTCTCGGCACCCGCTGAGCTTTGTTCAGATACAAGAGAGACGGTCTGGGGATGTGGACATGTCCTTGCTCCATCTAAATCCAAGTTTATCTATATGTTGACTTAATTGTGGTTGTTTTGTGTAGATCTGAAGGGAGATGAGCAGAGAAAAATGACCTTTATTATCTGTAGTTAAAAGTCTGTGCTCGTTAATATAACATTTAGCTATGATTATAAAAGAATTATGCTCACTTTCCAAGCTTGTAAAACAGGGGAGAAAGTATAATGAAGAAATCTATACTCCTATAGCCAAGGGAGAGCCCTGGTGACATCTGGGTCATATCTTTCCAGACTAGGTAGGGCCCTGGGACAGGCAGAAGAGGACTGGTGCTCAGAGAGTCCTGTTTGTTCCTTTAGTAAGGGGGAAATCTGTCTTGCTGTGCCTTTCCTGTGCAACAAATAGGAATAATTTAGAACACGAAAAAAAACAAAACCGTATTATAAATGAGGGGACTGAGGCTCAGAACAGAGAAGTGACAGGTGCAGCTAGGAAGTGGCAGGACAGCTAAAAGGTGGAGACCACCCAACTGTCCACTGATGAATGGCTGGAGAAACGAAATGCGGTGTACCCACGGAATGGAATATTATTCAGCCTGGAAAAGGAAGGAACTTCTGACTCAGGCGGCAACATGGATAAACCTTGAGGACATTATGCTTGAAGTGGAATATGCCAGTCACGGAAAGACAAATACTGTCTGATTCCACTTCTGTGAAGTACTTAGAGTAGTCAAATCCATAGCAATAGAAAATAGAATAGTAGCTGCCAGGGGCTGGGGGGCAGGGAAAGGAGAGTCTGTGTTTATTAAGTACAGCGTTTCAGTTTTGAAAGACGAAAAGTGTCCTGCGGATGGATGGTGGTGATGGTTGTGCAACAACGCGAATATATTTGGTACCACTGACCTGTGCACTTAGTAGTGGTTAAAACAGAACATTTTATGTTACGTATATTTCACCACAATTATTAAAAAATTAAAAAGACAAGGGAACTCAACAACTGGGGAGAACACTGAAGCCCAGAGGAAAGACATGGACGTTGCTGGAAGGCTGGTGCCCACCTGCACGGATGGCCCAGGCTGGCTGCAGAAAGAGGGCCCAACCCCTCCCTCCCTCCTTGGGGGCTCCTTACAGTTGCAGAGTCAGGTGAATGACCCTGGAGTCAGCAGGAAATAAACCCAGGCCAAATACGATCATGGGGCCTCAAGACAAGGGGTTGGAGTAAGGGAGGCAGTTTTCAGAGTCAAAGTGCCCAAAGACTGGACTTTGGACTGGCCATGCTGGAAGAAAGATGAAGGCTAATCTGAATCAATGTCATTCGGTATAATTTTCTTGAGGGCTCACCAGGCACTCTGTGGTCCATCGCAGGTGTCATATTAAAGGTTCAGAATCACCCACACCTACTGGAGAGCAACTCAGCACGGGTTAATATTGCTTCCTGCTATTCGCAGATTGCCTCTTATTTTTATCACCCATGCTCTGATTTATTCATTCATCCATAAGGGGGCCATTTTTTTCACCCCTCATTCATATATATGAAGATAGAGGCTGTGCGAGAGCACTTGACTCTATGTTGACATTGTGCTAGGCCTGGGCAGCAAAGCAGACACAGCCCCGCTCTGTAGAAGCTGACACTTCAGTAGGAGATACAGGCATATGTCAGGTGATCACACGAAGAAATGTAAATGGCATCTGTGACACGGGCTGTGCAGGAGAGTCACCTGGCATACGGAGTGTCTGCCCACAAATGAAAGGGGTGTTATACTCAGGCCACAGGGGCACTTTCCCTGGGAAGATGAGGTTTGAGCCAAGACCTAAAGGATGAGCAGGAAAAGAAAGAGACATCCTGGCAGGGTAAGTATGTGCAAAGGCCCTGTGGTGACAGGGGAAACACAGGAACAAGGCAACAAAAGACAAGTTCAGGGTGGCTGGACACCGAGACTTAGAGACAGTGGCCTGCGAATTGAAAACCTTTTTAAGAAGCTCTGTGACATTAGGGGCAATGCCTCTGCCCAAGCTCTGCTTTAGTGATGGTACAAAGCACCATGCAGTACTTGGAGAAGGAGAGGTGATGTCAAGGGCATCCAGGTGGGATAAACCTCATCGGTAGAAGACTAGAGGTGGGAATGAGTTGGAAGCCCACCTGCCTGGTGTGGGAGTCTCGCCAAACGCTTTGATGGCCCCCCCTCTCATACCCCATTTGCCTTGCTGGTCCTCAGTTCTAGGGAGCCACCAGCACCAGCTTCCTCCTCATTTCCGTCTCAGCTTCTGCTATCTCCAGAACTCGCCAGGGACATTTCAGGGCCCTAGACAAATCCCCTGTCCCATGGAGGGCGGGCTTAGAGAGACTAAGCTTCTGGAACTCAGAGCTCAGCCCTTGCCACCCGGCTGCACAGCTGAGCTCAACTCTTACTTATTGAGAACCTGCTAACCCAGGCCTGGGCTTCCTCTCTCCCTCTAACCACAGCTGCCTCAAGGTCTCCGTCTTCACTCTGCATGCCCTGGTTGCAAAACTATCCTTTTGGCCCGGCCAGCGTGGCTCAGCGGTTGAGCATCGCCCTAGGATCTAGGAGATGGCTGTTCAATTCCCGGTCAGGGCACAGGCCAGG
Source organism: Miniopterus natalensis (assembly GCF_054644295.1). NCBI lineage: Eukaryota > Metazoa > Chordata > Mammalia > Chiroptera > Miniopteridae > Miniopterus > Miniopterus natalensis. Next base: position 9,229,110 of record NC_142098.1, read on the forward strand.
GTTTCGGGCTCGATCCGCAGTGGGGGCGTGCAGGAGGCAGCCGATCAATGACTCATCATTGATGTTTCTGTCTCTCTCTCCCTCTCCTCTTCTCTCTCTGAAATCAATAAAAATATATATTTTTTAAAAACTATCTTTTTGTCCAAGGCCAGGGACTCCTTGTACAGCAGGCCCTTGAATAACATTGTTTTGTTATAACCTCGATGAGATGCTATAGGAACTTAACTTTTGTTTATATCAGTTACCCTGAGGCAAAATTGGTTTATTATGTCATTTCACTTAAAGTTGCAGGACCTGTTGATGATGCTGAGGACTGACTGTGTTTCATCAATGCTGAGATGACCTTTTTTTTTTCCACATTTTAACATCGCTGGACTTGGGATCGATGTTGGCCAAGAGCAATCATGACATCAATGGTGTTACCTGCACATGGGTATCCGAATTTACACAGGGATATCATTGCTTGGAAGAACATCCCTAGGATAGCAGTGCAGCATTCTTTGAGGAAATCACACACATCAATGACTCTCAGCTCAGGAAATCTGGTCTTTGAGCATGAAGACGGTTCAGGAATACCTTTGCCAATTTATTTCACTTAGACTTTCCTTTTTTATGTGTGCAAATGAATGATCTACAATAAAAATCTATGTTTATATAAGTATGAAAGAGCACTTTCGCTAAGTAGGAGATAAAAATTCTAAGTGATTAAAGAAATACTGAACATACTTTAGTTGGAAATGACTTTTTACTTTCTTAGTACATAAAATAATGATGCCTTTTACAGTTGATGGAGTCAATGAAATTCAATAAAATGCAGTAATAAATGTTAACACTGTTTATCACCTCCCACCCCCTATCCCATACACACAGGCTATCCTCTGCTCAGTCTTAAGCATCTAGTTAGAGCTTAATAAAAACTTCCAGAATTGACTTGAAAGTACAACCAGACACCTCCAAGTGATCATCACACTATCCAATATCAGGAGGGAAATATGTTTGGAGCACTCAGAAAATAAATCATCGAGTGAACACACAGGGGAGAGTCTGAGTCAATACAGGAGGATCATTTATTGAAATATTAATTAGAGTTAGTTCTGTCTTCCCCTTGGAGCAGGCTGGCGGGCTTTGTAATTCGTGGCCTCGGGAGTTTGAGCAGGACTGCAAACAGAAGGCGCCTGAAGTTAACGGCTCTTCTGATCTTTTGGAAAAGGTAGTTATTGGAGAGATGGGGTGATTGGGTGGGCTGGGGGTGCCTCAGAGGAACATTAACTTGGGAAGTAGAAAGTTGGCCTGAGATTGTGGAGGGGATTTGTGGAGACTGTTGGAAATTAGAACCTGTTTCTCCCCTACCCTGGCCTACCTGGTACCAGCTCCAGAGGCTGGACCCCAGGCCCCTGGCTCTCAGCCTCTCCAACCTTCTTGTGCCTCACAGGTGGAAGGGGAGCCATGAAACCTAAGGGAACCACCCCAGTTGACACAGGAGGGCCTTTGCTTTGTGCAAGGTCCTGGATGCCAGCCCCTGTCAAGGGGTGAGCTTAGAGAACTCAATCTATCTGAAGTGGTAGATCCCCCAACCAAGCAGCCCGAGTCTCCAAGTTAGAATGAAGTAAATGTAAAGAAAGGGGAAAAATATACTATTTCTTGCACACTTGGGTTTGTGAACGGCACCAAGCACACTGTTCCCCAGGCTTGGGGACTGAGAGGCCTGCATCCCACTCCCTGAGCTTTGAGTCTCTCCCTGGTAGTCTAAGATCCCCTGCCCCTCGGACCCTGCTGGAATGAGAGGACTTCTGCAGGCAGGAAGGCTGGGCTCCCCACAGCACAGTCCCACTCAAGACAGCCTTAATGGGCTTGGCGTCACGTGGCCCTCGAAGGCCAGCCCCCCTGGACGGCTGTTTGCAAACCCCTCTCCAAAGCAGCTTCCCTTGAAGAGAGTTGCTACACAATCATTACAAATTGATTGCAAAAGAGCTAACAATCATGATTAAATCATTAAATTCTTGTCTACGCTTCAGAGAGCGGTGAGAAAATTAACTTCCCACCAACCTAATTTTTTCCTGAACATGAAATAATGATTTTCTGCCCGTCTAATTACAAAGCCAACATCTGATCAAGCCGGCATCCAGAGGGGATTATCGCATGCACGAGTATTAGACCTCATTACCAGCTTGAGTGCAAAATTATTACATCTTGTAATTGGATGGTGAGATTTATATACAGATCGGCCCGGTTTCTGTAAGATTGTAATTACAAGCTTCGTTGGTTAGCTACTTATCACTCAGCACAGAAGAGAGGGAAATAAGCAACAGAAAAGGCATTTCATTAACCCGTAACCCTATCGAGGGAAAGCCACTGTAACACCCATGTCTGCATTAGGGAGAACAGCTAAATTCGCAGATGAAACAATTTATTATACTCTTTGCAAATGGGATTGCATTTTGTTTAACCCCTAATGAACTCTTTGGGTAAAGTGTCTGAACAAACCATTCATTTTATAGACAACTAGGTTCAATACAGTAATTATAAGGGGTAACTGACTGAGATAAATGCTCACCTGCTCAGAGGCAGGTGATTAGAGATACAATTTCTGGGCCCTGGCACGAGGGGCCTGGGGCTGGGACGGCCCGGGCTTCCCCGGCCCGGCGGGAGGGGCAGGCCCCGCCTGGCAGGGCCACGCGAGGAAAGTGCGGGTCCGTGCGTGGAGCGTGGCTGCAGCGGGCGAGGTCGACTAAGGCAGCCAGGGCGACGCAGTTTAACCATTTCAGAGGCGCTGGTGTGGAACCCTGAAATTTAAATCCAGCCCGCCGACGGCTCCTCCAGGCTCCAGATGCGCGCCTTAAATTAAATGTTCCCTTTTCACGTGTTTGTGGCACAACAATGGGCCTCACGCAGCGTGGGCTCGGCAGGGTGTGAGGCTGAAGGAGGGTGACACCCGCCACGGGGTGATGTTTCCGTCTCGGGCCCGCCTGCTCCTGGGCACCGTGAGCGTTATTTCAGGGCATGTGACAATTCCAGGGCGATCAGACTTCCATGCCTAAAGGAAGCTTTATTAGAACACAGCCACGCTCGACCTCTGGCATCTGCGGCTGTTTTCTGCTACAATAGCAGAGACCAAAAGCTGAAAATATTTACCATCTAGCCCTTCACAGGAAAGGTAGAGGGACCCCTATTCCGCTCAGCCAGCCAGCCATCTAGTCACTGATTCGTTCAACAGCCTGTGATTTGGCACTGACTGTGCTAGGTCCCGGGCCAGGTGCTGGGAACACACCGAAAAGGAAAGGACCTAACGCCTGCCCTCCAGGGTCTCCCAGTCTGTGGGGAGAATAGTCCTGGGCACGGTGGGGGCTTCAGCACAGCTGAGCATCCGTGCGTTCCTGGCTCTTCTGGTAACTGTGTCCTGAGTTTCTTTGGGGGAACCGGCCTCACCTTGACTCATGTCATGTCACTGGCCACCATGATTGATACAAGGATAGACGGATGTGTGACCCATTCAGGGCCCATGAGCCACAAGCCAGGACCCTATGTGGGGTAAGGGGCACTTTAGTTGGTTTAGGTCTGCAACCATGGGAAGCACCCTGCTGCCTTTGGGAGCCTGTGATAAAGACCCCAAAGGGGAGAGTGGAGCAGAATGGTGGAGGACACTGGGTCCCCATATCGCGGTTTGAGTCCTTGAATCCAGCTCTGCCTGAAGTCAGTCTACCTCTGGGCTTTTCTATTGTATCAGCCAGTAAAGTAGCTTTTGTGCTTGAACCAGTCTAGTGTCACAACCGAAAGAATATAACTGATTCATACCCAAATAATTTCAAAAGAAGACAGACTGAAGTCAGTGTCATGCATCAGGCATGATTAGCATGTTATAGAAGTCCAGAGAAGAGCTTGATTCTGCCAGGGACTCAAGGAATCCTTCCTGGAGGAGGTGGTCTTGGAGCCTGGGCTCTGAAGGGTTTCAGGTTTCTGATAGATGGAGACAGTGGGTCATCTAATTCCAGGCTGAGAGCTCAGCCTGAGCAACAAGAGAACATGGAGTGTGTACAAAGAGTAGCATGAAAGGACATGGGCGAGATGAGGTGGCGAAGGGGATCGGCTAGGACCATATCAACCACATGTACTGGGCTCCCCCTACTCGTCCCTTCTCCTTCCAAACCAGAGGGCTATTCCCAGAGCACTGGGGCCCATGAACACCTGAAAATTACGCTTAGCCATGAAGTTATGAGGGTTCCCACCACCCAGACATGTATGGAGGGCAGACTCGAACTTGGCCTCCAGCAGCCTCCTGGCATTCACCTTGACGCGATCCCCTCCCCTGGGGTATGGAAGGGACTTACACTTTGCTTCCAATCAACAGAGTACCGCAAAGGTGAAGTGCTGTATGCTGAAAACTGTAAAACACTGATGAAAGAAATCAAGCAATACCTAAGTAAATACAGATATACCGTGTTTAATGATTGGAAGATTCAATATACTTAACATATTGATTCCTGCCAAATACATTTATAGATTAAATGCAATTCAGATCACAATCCCAGCAGGATTTTTTGTAGAAATCTATAAGCTGATTCTTGAATGTATATGAAAAATTAAAGGAACTAGAATAGATACACAGGTCCTGCCCTTGCCTTAACCTGACTCTTAATCTCTGAAGAGCCATCTGGCTGCTGAGCCCCCTGTGAGGTGGGTGGAGGCCTCAGGTACAAGGACACCGTGTGGCATCGTGTCCTAATGCCCAATCCTGCCTCCTCCCTTCCTTACAGGGGTGTCCACTGGGACCAAACCCCAATGATCCTCTATATAGGTAAGGCTCACCTCAGAGTCAGTTTCCAGGAAATTCTATCTAATTCAGTAAGATTTTGAATGAGTTTCTGTTAATGAAAATGTTGACTATTTAAGGGTTGATTTGATAATAAAATGAATTAGGCCAATGTGCCAGACCAATGTGACACAGAAAATGTGACACTGTGTCAACTTAGGGATGTTATCTGTGAGCTTAGCTCTGATTCCTGAAGAACCCTGTAAAAAAGGGGGGGAGGCAGCTGGTGTTGCTCAGTGGTTGAGCATCGACCCATGAACCCGTAGGTCACAGTTCAATTCTCGTTCTTGGCACATGCCCGGGTTGCAGGCTCAGTCCCCAGCGGGGGGCGTGCAGGAGGCAGCCGATAGTTGATTCTCTCTCATCATTAATGTTTCTATCTCTCTCTCCCTGAAATCAATAAAAAAAAACCTTTTTTAAAAAAAAGAGGGAGATTTAAAGATGATAACATATCTATGACATTCTTGAAGTGACAAAATGATAGAAATGGAGACTAGAACAGACGAACGGTTGCCAGGGGTTAAAGAGAGGGTGGGGTGGAAGGGAAGCAGCCGCGGGTGCTCCCGGCAACATGAGCGGTCCTGGTGATAATGTAAATGTTTGGTGCATTGATTGCATTAATGTCAATATCCTGCTTGTGAAATTGCAAGATGTTGCCATTGGGGGACCTTTTTTTTCCTGGAATTCACATAAAAAATACATATTATATTATAGCTCGTTGTACACCTATATGTTGACACAGACTTTTTATCGTCACTGGTGCCACACACACTAATACTTTTCTATTCTATTCAGTGCTATTCTCTTTTGTTTTGCTTATATTTAAATATTGGTCTTGACTCGCTACATTTATTTTATAATCCGCTGATGAGTCTTGAGCTGAAGTTGGAAAGTCACTGACACTTGCAGTTTTCATAAAAGATGATTTAGAACATACATTCACTGACAAGGAAAGGTGTCCAGAGTTGGTCACAAAATACAATAAAGAACAGTACCCTATTTGGATTAAATGTGTGCGTGTGTGTGCGTGTGTGTATGTGTATTTCCTCTAAGTAGCAAAGCAGTCTGGAATAGTATACAACATAAACAACCACGGTCATCAGGAGGGTGAGGCTGGATTTGAGGATAATTTAATCTTTTTTGGTTTGCCTCTGTTTTCCAGCTTTTTCTAGAATAAAAATCTATTACTTGTATACTTAAAAAATGAATTACTTCCATAGGAAAGTCAAGAGTAAGAGTATACAGCCTTCCTTGAAATGGTAAGTGTGATTGCTCAGACTCAGCAAGAACCTGACAGTTAAGAAAGGCCAACCTGACACGGGCGCAGACTTCGGCCACTCAGCATCTAGTCTTAGGGCTGGGGTCAGGCTCTGCTCACCTCTGGAGAAAGGTCTAGAATGAGAGTGAGACTTATTTTTCATTGTATTCCCTACTGCTTCCATTTTCTACACATAATGAAAATATAGCGCAAAAAAGTGTACAAAGAAGTGTTTGGATGTTAAAAGAAGATGCCTTTGGCTGTCCTGTAGAGAATGGATCACAGGGACAGAGGTGTCCAGGATGGCAGTGTGGTGGTTTGTTCTATGGCTCTAGAAGTTCTTAAAATTACAGCAAGCTGGGTGAAAGGTATACGAGACACTCTGTACTGTTTTTGCAACGTTTCTGTAAGTTTATGATTATATACATTTTTTCCAGGGAGGAAGCAATGGAAACGGTGAGCTGTAGATGAAGTTGTGGAGATAAACAGAACTTGCGCGTGGACTGGATGAGAAGTGTGAGAACAGAGGGTCACAGTGGCCCCGCAGTCATTGGTCTGGGTGACATGCTCACTTCCTGAGATAGACAGACAGGGAGGAGCAGGCTGGAGCCATAACCCAGAGTCCTGATTTAGGTGTGCAGGGACCCTGGCAGAACCAGAGGGCATCCAGGAGGGAAGGGACCTGCTGATACTACATGAAAAGCAGCCAAAGAAGGCCCAGGCCAGATGGCACACTCAGGAACCCCTCGTAATCCAGTCTTCTCACAATAAGGGCAGCTGGGCTGAGAATGGGGCACGACTCTGTGCCAGGTCACTCAGCTGGTGGGGACAGGGGGCAGGCAAGAATAGGACTCCCTGTTGCTTTCTGTACAGTGTGTATTACAAGTGCCCTTGACAGTCCAGCGCCCAGTAAGAAAAGCAAGCCGAGATGGTGCTGCGTTGACTATGGAGCACCGTGACCTCTCTTATTTCAGTGCATCCTGGGGTGTGCGCTAGTCGGCTGCTGCTCCTCCCCAGTCTACCGTCATTGTTAGGAGTCTGTATATTATTTTGCCAACGGCGTGAATGTTTCTGTAGTGTTTCAGAATTTTTTCTAGGGACATTATTTCAGTTGATTCTCTGTAACCCCTGAGATGAGATTGTTCTCATCCAGGTTTACAGGTAAGGAAACCAAAGCTCAGAGAAGTTAAGTGACTTTCCCAAAGTCACACAGCCCGTAAACGGTAGAATTAGCACTTGAACTTGTATCATCACAGATCTCATGCTGCTTCATCAGAGCAGGCTGCCTCCTCTGTAGTTGAACAAATGAACTCCTTGGTTCATAAAACTTAAGGCTGTCCCACCACCGCCACCAAAAGCAACTCAGGAACTCACAGGAGGGCCTGCTGTCAGCTACAGTCTAAAAGGGCACTTCCATCCATCTTAATTTTCTCACCAGGGAGATGCGGTGAAGCGAAGTAGCTTCAAGCATGGGCATCCGAGGCTGGTGTTTGTGGGTTTAAAACCCAGTTCTTACTCGTGGTGTGCAAGGGGCTTCATCTAGAAAACAGAGATGACATCCCTTGATGTCCCTTAGCATGTGCAGAACAGGTTTCAACAAAGGGCTGCATGTTATAACATGTCGCCTACATCAAGGGCCGCTGGCAGGTCTCTGTAAGGGATTGCTGGCCGGCTGTTTAGAGCAGAGCCTAGCGCACACTGAGCCCGCGCAGTAAGTGTTATTATTGTCACCGACGTCATTATTAGAACAAAAAGTTTCCAAATTGCACAACTAATAGAGAAGTAACTCCTGAGGGAGTTTATTGTTCTCAGTCACACAATGAGCCTCGGAGCTCACGCTTTGGGAAAGGCAAAACCTCTGTCTACCCGAATTGATGGCAACAGATTTCGTTGACCATAAACTATGAACCCAGATGCGGGGCCTGAGCCTCTGTTTGCTTCTTGAAAATAAGACTTTCCCGGGCACAGGTGCCCACTGCGGATGGACGCGCGGGCCCTGGGAAATGGTCCCAACCCCAGGGAGCATGAGCCCCCTGGCGCAGGGGACCTGCTGGCCAGGCCTGAGGGGGGCCATGCGAGACCCTGGGGCCGCCACCGCTCGGCGGGGACGAGAGTCAGGCGGGCTGGCCCCTCCTGCGGCCGGCGAGCCCCTCCGCTCCGGATCCGCAAAGCGAGCTCTCCAGTTTGCACACACGCAGGAGTAATCCTGTCCCCCACGATGCCTGTGGCCTCTGACCACACACGAGAGACGGTCCGAGGAACTGAAAACAGGACTTTCTGACCCCACTCCTTAAAGGCTCCACTCACCCGCCCAACAGAAAACCATGTGTGTGTCTTAATTTCCTGTGTTACCCCGATGGGTTTCTGTTACTGCCAAAAATGAAAACAAGCACAGACACGAGTGGTCATTCCTGTCCATGGAGCCTGCCTGTGTGCCCGGCTTGTGCAGAGGTTCGCTCATCTGCTCCTCTCAATAACCTCTAAGGTGGTTGCTGACATGATCCCCATAAGCAGAGGCTCAAAGGGCTGGGGACCTGGTCCAAGGTCACACGGCTAGTATTTGGCAGAGCAGGATTCGAACCCAGGCCCACATGAATTAACCTCCCCAAGTGTTCTGACAGGTATTAATGTCCTTGTCTTAGAAAGGGGGTGGTGGTGAGGGCATTAATCCTAGTTAGACCAACGATCCAGCCTCTGGCTTCGTGTCCCAACCTCTAAAGCTAAGGGGAGTGGGGCCATGACAGAGGGTCTGGGAGGGGAAGAGCATCACCAGGCCTGGTGCTCCCACCCCTCTCCAAGCCCCCCTCTGTACGCCACAACAGCCAATCAATACTGGCTTACATTTTATGAGACAAGGAGTTAACTTGTTCAATTACGGGGGAGACAGCTCTATTCTTTCGTAACAAGTAATCTGAGTAGGGAAATCGATCCTCAGAGGCCCGCGCACGCTGGCTAATTTTATATTATCCTTAGCCAATGGGTGAGCACAGAGTAATGGGGTTGTTGTTACAGTTCATCATGGGAGGGGGGATCAATAGCTGGACCATCTGAGGCTCAGTATCAGGGCTGTGGCCGCGAGGGGGGCCCTGGGGGCTCAGAGCGGGGGAGACCACGCTCTCATTTGTGCTTCCTGCCCAGGCATTGCTGACTCCTGCCGTAACCCCTCAGAAAGGAATACTGTCAGAATGGAGACACCCCACTACCCAAGCTCCTCCGCCCACAGCAGCCCGACTCCAGAAAGAGGCATCACTGACACCCAAGTGAATGCAAAACGGAGGGAGGCGAAGTCCCCAGCATCACAAGGCCTGGCTTGTGACCACCACATGTCCTCTGCTGCTCTTGCAAGTGGCTTTTGGACAGAACCCAGGTTTGGCCTGGCAGGGGATCCTCCTTGGCATCTTGATGGCCCCAAACTCCAATTCCTGTTTTTCTTCCCGAATGCACGGCCACGAGATAGACAGGCTGCTTCTGTCCCCTGTGTGCTCAGCCACCGAGAGATGCTGTCCCAGCTCCCCCGGTTCCCGGACAGGAATTGAATCTCCCTGGGCCAGTGGCCTCAGTTCCAGGCCTAGACCTGACATTTGGGCGGATGCAATTTCCTCCCCTATAACAGAAGTGGCTGGCACCGCGCTTTATAATCCTGCCTTGTGTGCACCTCCACAAGCGCCTCAGAAGCTGGCTTGCTATGAGCATGGCAGGCACCATACCAGCCTCTGCGCCTGTGTGATCAGGTTTAGCACCAGGCTGTGCAACCTATTGACACGGCTGCTTAGGATCTGTTCTGTGTGAACTCTCTGCCAGGCTAATTTAATACGCACTGTCTCACCCAAGCCTCATGGTAGCTTCTGGTATTATCCCAATATACAGCTCAGTAAACTGAGGCTCAGAGAGGGAAAACAGTGGGTTCATGACACACAGGCAGTAAAGGTCAGAGCCAGGATTTGAACTTGGTTTCTCTGGCATAGCTCCACACTGAAAAATGAACTCTAGGAGGTCAGAAACCATGTTCTTTTGTTAAAAGTCTCTGCTTTCATGACTAGCCTGGTGCCTGGCATACTCATGTATAATGGGAATGATTTTTTTAAATGTTAAATCAGCGTATTTTATATGCTGCTTCCCCTAAACATGCTCCCTGTGGTCACCATGCCCTGATGTCCTCAGGGAGGTGGGGGAGCAGAACCAATGTTCCCTCGGTGGGGGGGGCTGATATGAGAGAGGAGGGGTCCTGACCCACTGCCCTGGGCAGTGTGGTGGCAGAAGGACAGAGGTCGGGATACTAATGGCCACGGGTATTGAGGGCTCCTGTGCACCACTCTTTATATTGTCAACTGATGGCCACCGGCGCCAATTCAGCGCCAACAGGAATCCCCAATTTGGGGTGCGCTGAAGGAGGAAACTCTTCAGTGCAAACAGCTCGGCTGGGGTACAGCCTGGCTGCCAGGCAGCTCGGAGGAGGGGAGGCCCAGGTCTCTCAGCCTGAGGCCTGCAGTGTCTGCGCTCCACCCCTTCCCTCTCCCCCAGCATCTACTCAGATCTTGGCTCCCTTTCCAGAAATGCCTGACAGTTCACATTTAATTAGTTCATAAAAAACTGGAAAGTAGGAGAGGAAGAGTTAAGTGTTCTCCTAAAAGGAGGAAGCTGCGGCTAATCCCAATTAGGAGGAAGTCCCAGGCTATTGAGACGCTACAATCCAATTACATCAGGTAAAATGAATTACTCCGTTAATGCTGACTTATTATGAAGACACCTTCTTATTGCTCTCATTAATAATCTTTAGACATCATTTTAGTGCATATTGGCTGCAATAACATTTCTATTAGCATCATGGTGGAGCAGGGCTGACAATTAAAATAAAAAATAAATCAGCCCAAGGAGCGAACAAACGTAATTATAGTTCAGAAAGAGCTTTTATGTGTATTTGATTAGTCAGTGGAACAGCGCCGCCCTTCTTGCCTTGAATTTGTGTGCGCCCAGATCCAAGCAAACTCCTGGGGCGGGGGAGGAGATGAGGGGGTGAGAGAGACAGAGACAGAGACAGAGACAGAGACAGAGACAGAGACAGAGACAGAGACAGAGACAGAGACAGAGACAGAGACAGAGACAGAGATGATGGGGGAGCCTGTCAATCAGAAAAAGGCTGAAAACCTAGCCCCCGACCCCCTGTGTGCCTCTCTATTAGCTCCTTCCCCTCTCCGGGCCTCAGTTTCCCCATTTCTAAAATTGGAATTTTGGAAATTTTATCATTTTAAAATTTTTGTGTGTTTGAGAAGACTAAATACCCCTAAATGCTGAGTGCCAGGTGGCAGAAGCCTAGAAGGAGAAAAACAATTGCTGTTTCCAGAACAGCTGCTATACGCCTGAAGTTCGGTTTTCTCTAGAGCAGAGGTTCTCAGCTGTCGCGGTTTGCTCGCAGGAGACATTTTTGATTATCGTGATTTGGAGAGGATTGGGGTGGGGGTACCCCTGGAGTCTGGAGGGTAGAGACCAGAAATGCTGCTCAACACCCTACAGCGCACGGGGCAGGCCTCAAAAAAATTATCCAGCCCGAAGCGCCGCTCGTGCTGAGGTCAGAAACAACCCGCACAGCTGGAATCTGCACAGTTTGCACCCCTGGACTGAGTTCCAGGGGGCTGTGACCCCCACCAAACCTCTCTGTCTTCCTCGGGTTTTATTCTTCACCAAGTAAAAAATGAAAATTCAGCAGAGGATTAAAGTTTAACTCGAATACAATAACTACTAAATCCTCAAATAATTGTATATACTCTCAAATAATTGTATATTATATATATAATATACACACACACATTAGCTGTGTCCATCAGTGCCCCTGGCTCCACCCCTACTCAGAACTTGGTTCCCTTTCCAGAAATACACACACATAAATAATGTTACATATACACCTACACATGTATATAATACCTTACATATGCACACATGTAAACATATGTACACATATAAACATATGTAATGACTCATATATCTACATAATGTCATTTATATATAAACATACATACTTATATATTTATATATCTCTATATACATTCATATATAAATATATATACTTATATATGTAAGTGTACACACGTGTGTGTGTACAAATACTTGTAACCTAATGACCTTCTAAGGGGGTGGAAAGAAGGGGCACTACACTTTGACTAAGGTAATCTCAGATCCATAAAAAGTGTACAGCTAGAAGGTCTTTCGGTAAATTGCCAATTCTGGGATTTTGCCTATGTCTCCTGGAGCCCTGGATTTGACAGAAACCTTTCAGGGATTTCCTGAACATTTCGCTTAAAATTCTTTTTAAAACATAGTTTTAGCTATTTTTTAAACTGCAATTTTTGAAAATCCCTACAAGCCTCAAGATGTCTGATACCAAATTTAATATACCCGGGACCACCAACCATTAACTTGTACCGCCAGGCAAAATCCCTCTGGGACAGACCCTAAAGTTAAGCTTCCCTTGCCAGCCCTGGATAATTGAAGAGCACCCAGGGTTTGCAAAGTGACCTATTGATGACTAATCTGTGGGAATTTGAATACTCCTGATATTCTCAAGAATATTCAAGACAAAACTGGGCGTGAGACTGAAATAGAACTTGTCACTATAAATCATCATTTCTGATTTCAAATGGGAAGGGAGTCTGTCCAAAGAACCTCATTATACTTCTTGACTGGCTTTTAAAAATTAAATGGTGTGTTTTAACTTTGTATTAGTTTTTGATTGTTGCGTATCACTTACTACAAACAAAGTAGTTTCAAACAACATATATTGCCCTGGCTGGCGGGCTCAGTGGTTAGAGCATCGGCCTGCGCACTGGAGGGATGGGTTGGATTCCCGGTGAAGGGCTAGTACCTGGGTTGCAGGTCAGATCCCCCCCCCGTAGGGTGTGTGGGAGGCAACCAATCGATGTGTCTCTGTCACATCAGTGCTTCTCTCTCCCTCTCTCTCTCCCTCCCCCCTCCCATTCACTCTCTCTAAAATCAACGGGAAAAATATCCTCACCCCTTCAGTGAAGATTTAAAAAAAAATTCAAACAACATATATTTATTATTTTGCAGTTTCCATGGTTCCAAAGTCTACAGACAGCATGGTTGGGTTCTCTGCTCAGACTCTCACGAGGCTAAAATCAAGGTGCTGGCCACAGCTTGGTTTGGGGTCTTCCAAACTTATTCAGGTTGTTTGCACAAGTCAGTTCTTGCAGGTATAGGACTGAGGTTTCTAATTTCCTGTTGGTTGTCAATCCAGGGTTGTTCTCATGAGGTCTTAGGTTGTAATCCAATAAGAAAAAGTCTGACGTGTTAGGAACTGGGGTGAGGAAGCCCCCATCCTGCTCCTCATAATTCAGTCCTCAACAATAGGCTCTTGTCTTTAATTTTTAAATATTTAAATTTAAATGTTCAGACTGTGGTCTTTCCTTTCTACTATAGAGTGCCTGATTCGCCCAATTGTGGTATGTGCCCACTCAGCCACATTCTATGTGTAAGAACTTTTTTAAACCTCTCCAGATGAATTATCCATGGCTGCGTAACAAATTACTCTGAAATTTAGCAACCACAAACATGTATTGTCTTACACGATCCCTGGGGGTCAGGAATCCAGCAGTGGCTTAGCTGGGTGGTTCTAGCTCAGCCTCTCCCCTGAGGTTGCAGTCATGCCGCTGGCGGGGGCCGCAGTCATCTGAAGGCTGGACTGGGGCCGCAGTGTGTGCTTCCAAGCTCACACCCTCGGTTGTTGGCAAAAGGCCTCACTCATTTCCTTGCCATGCGAGCCTCTCCATAAAATAGAACTACTTGAGGCAAGGCCGATGGCTTTTCCCAAAGCAAAACGTCTAAGAGAGAGAATAAGTGACATGTGAGACATAAGGGGGGTAAGCAAGCAGCCAAGAGGGAAGACACAGTGCTTTTATAACCTAATATCGGCAGTGACACAGCACCACCTCAGCCCTCGTTTACTGGTCGCACAGATCAAGTCTGGTACAACACGAGAGGGAGCTACACAAAGGTGTGAGAGCCAGGAGGCAGGGAGGCTTTGGGGCCTCTTAAAGGCTAACTGCCATACTTACTCTCTGTGCCTCAGTACTCATCTGTAAAATGGGATTCATGGTGATCCAATGATTAAACTATATGTAAAAGCAATCAGAATAGTTTCTGGCACATAATAAGCACTGAGTAAACATTAATGACTGTTATTGCCATTATTAATATCAATATTATTCCATCGGCAAGTTGCAGAGTACGGGGCCTACAAAGCTTGTAAAGAGCCGATGCAAATAAGTTTAGACCAGAAAAAAAGTATATGCACAAAAGAATGAAAAGAAAACTGAAAAATCATAATATAGGCCAGACTGCCATTTCTGGCTATGGGTTCGTAGCAGATCACCTCTCCACTGAAAATAAAAGTGGAATAAATATTTTTTTTAATTCTGTTTGAAGGCCTCAGAGAAACACCAAGTAGTCAAGACTTGAGAGACCAAGATCCCAAAGAGAAGAGATATTTATTGAGGTGAACCTGACATTCTCTATAACTTTGCCCCTCAGGGTATCTGCTGGTTCGTAAGTGGGAAGGATGGCGGGGCTGAGACCCAATCCTAAGTCATCGCAGTACCTGATTGGACCAAGGTGATCTGATTCTACTCTAATTGCCTTCCAAAAGCGAAGTTCCCCGAAAGAAGAAAACAGAAGCCAAGATCTCAACAATTTCTTATACATAATATCTGGCATTCAACTAAAAATTGCCAGACATACTAGGAGGCAGGACCAAAAAAATTAAGATAGACAGTAAGAACAAACTCACAGGTAATTCAGATATTGGAGTTATCAGATATGGACTTTAAAGTGATTGTGATTCCTATGTTAAATAAAATAGAGTTAAGAAATGGAGAATTTAACTGGAGAGCTAGAATACATATTTAACAAATCATATAGAAACAATAACTGAATTAACAACTTGATAAGTGGATTTAATACAAGATTGGACACAGCTAAAAAGAGGATTGATGGTCTGGGAGGTAAATTGGTAGAATTTATCCAGTCTGAAAATACCTTGAAAGGGAAAAGAGAAAAAGCAATATCTGAAAAAATAATGGTGTAGAATTTGACAAAATTTGACAAAACTGCAAAAAAAATCAAGAGCTACATTCAAGATGTGCTGCAAACCATAAGCAGAATTAAATATAAAGAAAAATACATATTTAAAAAACTGTTGAAAAGCCAATATAAAGAGAAAAATCTTAAAAGCATCTGGGGATAGAGAGATAATATAGATACAGATACAGATACAGATATAGATATATAGATATATATGTATACACACGCATGTGCACACATACACATATGCTTTGTCACCCAGTCAGCTGCATCTCAACCAAGCTCTTATTTAGATAGTTCTATTGAACTCATATTAAATGGGAAATGATCATGCCTTTTAATATGTTTGATATTACGTGGCAAGGACACTACCAACCATCATGACGACCATGACCTGCCAACCCTCAAAGCCAGGACAGTAGACCCTGAGTCCAGCGGCCCCCTGGTATTCTGTGCTGCCTCCTGAAGTCCGCTTTGCCTCTCTGTTCCCTATCTCTCCACCTATAAGTTGCCACCACACAAAGCTGTTATGAAAATTAAATAAGATACAGCGTACAGTGTGCTGTGCACACTGTAATTCATGCTGTAAAGGTGAAGTTCCTCTTCTCCAGGAAGCCCTCCGTGATACAGCACCTCCAAAACTGCCCTTGAGGTCTGAGACTCATCCACGGAGCTCCCATCGTACCTGTTCTTACTGTTCCTGTAGCTCTGTACTGAAATTGTCTTTTCTGCACTACCTTCCCCACTAACAGCAGGCTCTGGGGTCAGGATAGAGCCTTAAATCTACATTCACAGTGCCCAAAACATAGCTAGTTCTCAGATCAAATATGAATTGACCTAGTTATAGTGGCCCTGAACGGTTATAATTATGGAACATTCCTGGGTGGTTACTATGTGCCAGGCACTATGTTAAAAGTTTGCAAACATTTTCTCCTGTAACTTCACCGAGGCCTAAGAGAGAGACTGTTATCACACCTGTCATTGATGGAGAAACTGGGGCTCAGGCAAGTGAAGTATGACCTCCAGGAGCCAGGGAGGGGAGCAGCCAGGGGTGCGGACCCCGACCATTGGGCACCACACTCGGGCATCCTGTTCTTCCACCTGTTGTGGGCCAGCCCCTGTGACCTTCCCAGAAAAGCAGATATTTTTACATCTCACCTGGAGATGGGTCCCAAAAACCCACTGAGGGCTCCACACAACCAGGATCCCCGAGAAAAGGATTGACCAGGCCTCTCCCAGCGGGGGGGTTCCCTGGCTACAAAGCTGCCAAGGAACCGGGAGCCTGAGGAGCTCAAAATGAACCCGCCTTCTGCCATCCTAAGAAAGAGAAATCAAAAGCCTGTCTCTTGTTCCAGAGCTCGAGGCGAAAGAAAAAAGTCCCCAGCCACAGGTAGTTAAGTGATTATAAACTGTAAAAATAAATCAGCCTGATATAATTGCTCCAAGGAAAAAGATGACCAACATATTTAAAACGTCCAGCGCGGCCCCTTTCCCGTCTCCATTTGGCACCCCCTAATTACCCTCACATTTCATTGCCATCAGCGCGGTGACCTGTATTTCCTTGGAGCAGAGCGGGAGGCCGGCCGGGCCGGTGATAAATCAGGCGCGCGCTGGGCCGAGCGCTCACCCGCCGGCTAAGCGCAGGGTTTATAAAGATGCCTCGGCGGCCCGCTGCGGACACCGCCGTAAATTCACGAGCGGTGCCAGCGTCGCGCGCTTCATTCCGTGCGAGGCTCCGGGCCATGAATCCAGCCGGCGGCGGGCAGGGTTCCCGGGGAGGGAGACGAATTTATGCTGCCCAAGCTTACTCCACTGCGGATTTCATCGGCCCGGCTCCGGCTCCGGGCTGCCAGGGGCAAGGGGACCATCTTTTACACCTCGGATCAAGTGTCTGTAACTCCCCGTTGTGTCTTATTTCTTCCACAGTAACGCCCGCGTTTTATCCCAGGGAAAGTCTTCGGCAGACCTTCAGCGCTGACTCCAGATAAAATATTTATGCAATCAATCGACAGAGAGCATTTTCCCTCCAATGTTCTATTAACATGGAAATGCTCATAGGCAGACTGGGCCCAGGAGCCTCTGCAGACACTTAACCCTTGGTTTCGCCGCAGAGACAGCTGAGAAGGGACAGAGAGAGGTGCTGTCCCCGTCCTGTGCTGCACCCATGTGTGCTGTGTGTGCCAAGTGTCTGTGCGTGGCTGCTCCGTCATTTCAAAGGCATTAGAAACTCTTTTGGCCTCTCCTTGGAACTCGACTCCGGAAATGGTCTGGAAGCTGCCAGATCTACACCACATTCCCACAGTGCCCTGCTGAAATCGAAACGTTTCCTCCCCAAGTGCCTATAGCAAGGCCAGCAAATGCCTGACATGTGAGTCACCACTTCTTCTTGTCCACTGGACACATCTTTTTTCTAGCTGGGCCCCAACAAGGCCTCAGAATCCTTCTTAACACAGGTAGGTAATATCAATGAATCTTTATTGATAAAGGTAACAATAATTGCATTATTTATATAGAACTTATATATGTATAGGCCCTGTACTTAGTGTTTTACATGCAGGAGCTCGTTTACTCTCCACAACTCCACAAGGTAGATAATACTTTCATCACCATGTTACAGATGAGGAGACCGGGGAACGGTTAGGTGAATACATGAGTATGACCAGAAGCGGGTGACCAGGGAGTGGGGTGTTCTTAACCCAGGCAGACTCTGGGATGCAGTATTCAAGGTCTTCTGTCATTCACTTAGACTCTCCCCACAAATGCACCACTGACCCTGCTAAATAGAACACACCTGGAGTCATTCAAAGGGAGAGGTGGCACCTTTATTGCATGAGTGGGCTGGCACCACCCCTCACATCAGCAGACAACCCGCAGGTACATCGAGGCCTGATCTTATGACATCTGGCGTCTTTTGACCTGAGATGTGCTTCTGACACCAAGGTGATCATTGACCTTCGGCCATTTGGTCACTTACAAGATCCAACCAGAGCAACACCAACCCCTTCTACAAACATTTATGTGACCTACTCTGTCAGGCCCTGTGCCAGGCCTGTGCCTTGTCATGGGTGGGGACACAAGAGCCAACCCTTTGAGGAACTTGCCATCTTTCTGAGAGATAGATGACAACTGAACGCTAAAATAAACGATGTAATAAAACCTGTGCAAGAGCTATGGGTGCACGGAGCAGGGATGACAACACAGGAGCAAAGTCGAAAGAAGGAAATGATGACATTTAAGTGCCCTGGAAAGATCAGCAGGACTTTGCCAAGTGTGCTGTGTGGTGGACAAAAGAGAGAAAGGCTTTGCAGGCAGAGGGAGCAATGCAAGCTGAGACATGGGGAAGTGACATCGTGTGATGTGCTTGGGAGGGATGAGCAAAAGGTGTCACAAGAGCTTCTAGAACCTTCCCCTACAGTAAAGATTTATTGATGTTTTAAGGAAGAGAAAGGAGTGGAATAGCAGGACTAAAATCCAGATTTCATGCACAAAAATAAAAAAGAAAAGAGCAGAGCTGATACTACAAATACCAACTCATGGAATGAAGGATGAGACAGAGAAATTCTCCAGAATGTGGAAGAAAGAGAAAAAAAAAATCAATGAAAATGATGTAAGGAAGATGATAAATATGGAGAAAAAAGAAAACTGAGAGAAATTGCTTCTCTGCTTTTTTTGGTTACAGTTTGCTAGTGGGTTTCTTAGTATAGTGTTATAATAAAAAAAAATTTCTCTGGGTTGCATTGCTTTCCATAGAACTTCAACATAAGCCCGTGCAGGACTGGGCTAGAAGAGAAAAGAATGGTTATAATCACTCCAAAATGATTAGTCCACTCCATGATCCAAAGCTGAGTGTGCCAATTACCTATTGCAGTGTAACTATCCCCAAACTAGGTGGCTTTAAAAATCATCTTATCTTTCTCCTGGGAAAGAATTCAGGAAGGGCTCAGCTGGGTGGTTCATCTCTGAGCCACATGGTGTTGGCTGGAGAGGGCTGGGGCTGGGGGACCCACTTCTGAGTTGTTCTGCTCAGTCCCATACTGGTGCCAGGGTGACATGGCTGAAGGATGGGCTCAGTGGGGCTCCTTCCACTCTCCATGCAGCTCAGGGTTTCTTCACACGGAGCAGAGAAGTCATACTTCTTCCCTGGCTGCTTAGGGTACCAAGAGCAAGTTTTCCAAGAGACAGTAAGTGGAAGTTGCCTGGACTCAGACACCAGCACAAGGAATCTTCCACCATATTCTACTGGTCAAGCGGTTGCAGAGTCCACCCAGGTTCCAGAAGAGCAAACGTAGAACTCCAGTTCTTGGTGGAAGACATGCCAAAACTTGTGGTCACCTTTAATCTGTTACAGCTCATTATCTGAGACTTTCTCTTCCCTTAGGGGGAAAAAATGATGCAAAGAAGATGATAAGTTAGATAAAATACACTTTTTCTTTCCCAGGAAATGCCTCAGTCCCTTACAAAAATAGATTCTTGGCAGATGCCTCCCTGAAGCTCGCCAGATTTGTCTGAACCCCTGGACAGCCTATGGTTCAAACTCACGCTAGAGCTCTTCCTTGAAAATTTAGCAGTAAAGCTTATTTTTTTTAAAGTAAACTTTCCAAATCATAGGAGGAAAAAACATGAAGAAAAAAATGTGTGGTGCTTATAGCAGAAGATCAATGAACATCATTTAAAATGGAAAACACAAAATAAAATAAAAGAAATAACATGCATGCCAGTTCTGAAAGTAAATTCACGTTTCCCCAGGTGACACCAACCCATGCGGGTGCACATAGGGTGCTGGATATAGTAACTACCACAAGCTTGCTTCTGTCTCCTGCTTCAGGATTCTAGGTTTCAGAACTACACCCATCAAATTGCCAAGTTCTTCTTGAACCTTTGTGGGATCATTACCAAGTTCAACCAGCTGCCAGATTACATCCCCTGGGCTTCAGTGCTCCCAGCCAGGTACCCACCAGGCGCAGATGATGTTACTGCTACCTCCCCCAGGACCTTGGATGCACACCATCACCAGGTCCTTGAGGTGCCCTAAATGAAAACCACATGCTCTCCCCAACCTCTACAGCTTTGCCTGTAAGTAGTTGTTGACCAATGACTCTTTTTTCCTGAGAGAAAATGTGTCCCCAGGGCATGTGTCAATCTTCTGGATGCACAGCCTGGGCTGCAGGTGGGCCCAGACCTAGTCATAACTAACCAAGGCTCCCAGTGTACATAAATGACTTTACATCCCCTATGAAAAGACTCACAGAGGGACATAAAAGTCAAGTTTAACTGCTTCCTACTTCCAGGGATCATGCTTAAAGAAAATGAAACAGGGAGTTTGAAAAGGCATTATAGACAAAAACAAAACAAATTCATACAAAAAGAAAGCAAACGGTAATTCAAGTCTTTAAATTTAAAAAGAGTGTCATTTTATTATGATAAAAGTAAAACCTCCAATGAAGATATCAGAGACCTGCAGGGACTTTCAAAACATTTCAATGTAAGGAGGAATTTACAGAGACACGACTATGAAAGGGTTAACAAACTTCAGCTATCTCCATACATCAAGTAAACTGAATCATATAGTTAATAAGACTACAGATCTAGAGTATCCCCAACTTCGTTCCCTGTAAATACTTTCTCAAGTGTTAGCGGAGCGTTTGCAAGAGCTTTCCACGTAGGGCACTGTCAAGAAAACCTCAACGACAAAGAAACGTTTACAGGCCCAGTTCCCTGATAGAACCAAAAGAAATGGAAACATTGCTAACAGCCACAAAGAAAATACTAGAAACTTAGATAATAAATAAATAAGTTTAAAAATTCTCATAAATAGTTATTGAGTCAAAAGGGAAATAAAAACTTCAGTTACAGACTATTTAGAAAATAATAAAATGAGAACAAAACAACGCTTTGTCAACGTTTCTGGGCTCCGGCCAAAGCTACACTTAGAGAAAAGAAATGTAAAGCCATAAATTGTTTTACTGTTAAACAAGGAAGAATAAAAATAAATGAATTAGATCTTTGCTTCAAGAGCTTAGCAGATGAACAGCAAAATAAATCCAAGGGAAGAGGGATGGAAACGAAATAGATAAAAGAGGGCAATAGGATTGATTTAAGAAAGCGAAGCCTAGTATAAATGTAGGCGGGGGCTCATTAAAGCTGCAAGAAAGCAGACTGCACTCGGGCCCATTTAATAACACAAAGGAGAGCAAGAAATACCCAAATAAACTGGAAATGAGACAGGGGATGTAAGAGGAGATAAGAGCTTTAAAAAACGAAATCACGAAGCCCTTCCTAAGTATAAAAGCGAAAAGGAAGGCATGAAAGCAACAGATTAAGAGGCTACAAGACAAGAAAAGTTTCTGTGCTTCCCAGCAATTAAAAATCAAAAGCCTCTGAGCAGCTAGGAAAAATATTTCCAGTATGTGTACAGTGGGCAGATCATCTAAGTTGATAATATATTATATGAACACCCAACAGAAAGTGGGGGGAAAACATGAATCAGCCCCTCGGAGAGTAAGAATTATAAGTGCCCGATACACGTTTGAAAAAAATGCTTGATGTGAGGAACAGTGACAAAAGGAAAGCGACAGGGCACATACTCGAAAGGTGCCAGGGCCAGGGCTGGCAGCGGGGCAGGCAATGAGGCCGAAAAGCTTTAAAACGTTTATGCCCTTTGCCCTCCCGAGTCTATTTATAAAACTGTATGCTGAGGACATAATCACACACGTACACATATGTATATTTTAAAAGCTATGGGTCCCAGCCTTATTCGTAAGAACAAAATGGAACTTCAGTGTCCAGCTATAGGAAATTGGGTAAGTTATGGCACAGCGCGACCGTGGTGTATTACACAGTGTTTAAAATTACATTTTTTGAAACTAATGACGTACAATGTCTTTTATGTTTTATTAAGCAAAGTAGGGAGCTAGCTAGACAAATAGATATAAAGTTTATAAGCTGAAATGTTGAAAGGAACTTGAAATACATGTGATTTTTATGTTTTAAATTTACTTTTCGATGTTTTCCAAATGTTCTTAAATTAAGACACATTTAGCTTTGGAGTCAAGTTTAAAAACTCACTACTATGTTTTATAAATTTAAATATGAAATAAATTTCCTTGGGAAAAAAAAATCTCAATAAAATGGACAGTTTCTGAGAAAATATAATTGATAAAAATTGATTTAAGACATTTCAAAACTATCAAACAACTGCCTTTGAAAAACATCTTTAAGGATCATTTTGTAATGTATATAAATGCTGATCACTATATTGTACTCCTGAAACTAATATAATATTGTACATTAATTATACCTCAAGAAAAAACTAAAAATCTCCAAGGCTAGACTGCGTTATAATAAATACTTTCACACTTCCAGAGGTCAAATTAGTTACACTCTAAAAATCTGTCTAAAGTTAGAAAGATCTAGAAAGCTCTCTGTTTCATTTTATAGCATAGCAAAATATGACAGAGATAACATGGAAATTTACAGCCCATTCATACTTGTAAATATAGACACAAATATTTCCTAAATTAAAAAATATATAACAAATTAAAACCAGTAGTATGTTAGCATATAACTAACCAAATATAATTCCAAATATGAGTTATCTCAGGAATTAAACAATGGGTTTAATTTAGTAATATCTATTTTAAAAATATTTTACAGCAATAAATCAATGGATAAAACCATCTAATCATTTAAATAGATGCTAACAAGAAATTTGATCAAATTCAATGCCCAGTTCTCAGTAATCTGGAAAGAGGAGCATATTTCTTTATGGTGTCAACGTCTGGTATAGTAGTTAAAAATGTCTTTTGGCACCAAATCTTATAGATATGAATCTTAGCTTACTCTACTTTCTAGAGAAAAACAGCAAAATTCTGATTATGCTGAAAGTTCTAGCCACAATTGAACATTGGCTGTTTTGTCTGTTTGTTTGCGTTGCAGGTGACATGATGTCTACCAAGAGCAAAATATATGACACATTTTTTTCAATTTTTTGTTTTTTTAATTTTTCATTGAATGTATTGGTTAATAAAGTTATATAGGTTTCAGGGGCACAATTCTATAATACAGCCTCTGTACATTGTATTGTGTATTCACCACCCCAAGTCAAGCCTCCTTCCATCACCATTTATCGCCCCCTTTACCTCCTCCCTCCCCCCGCCCTCTTTCCTTCTGGTCATCACCTTGCTGTTGTCCACGTCGATGAGTTGTTGGTTTTTTGTTGGTGGTTTTTTTTGCTTAATCCCTTCAGCTTTTCCACCCAGCCCCCCAAACCCTCTCCAGTCTGCCCCTCTTGACGACAAGTGCTTGGGACCTGGAGAAAGAGGCCAATCTTTCTACACTGCTTGAAAACTTAAACATTTTTTATTATAAACAGGTATTACCCACTTAATTACAAGAAAAAGTGGAACCAGATTAAGACAACTATGTACAATTTGGAAAATTAAAATTAAAGAGGAAAAAGTCGATTTAGATTAAAAATTAGAATATATGAAGTGCTTGTGGAAAAAGCGATATGATCTTGTGGAATTTTATTCATAATAATTCAGTGAAAATTGTGTGTGTATGTGTGTGTGTGTTGAGAGTGGTTAGGGACTGGCGGAAAATAGATAAACAAGTCAGTCATACATTAAAAGTTTTTAAAGCTAGGAGATGGGGTATGTGAGCTCATTATACCACTCTCCATAAAGAGTTAAAAATGAAATATATGACTTTAGGGAACATCTAATGGTGCATAAATTACAGTCCCAAGTTAATAATTTCAAAAGCACTGTGTCTTAATTTATTCACAATGTTATTATGTTTGGCATAATAAAAATGAGTTGTTTAAATTAGAATGTAAAATTTCAATTTGAAAGGCAAACATTTTGAAAAATAACCTAAAACAATGAACTGAAAATTATTAGAACCAATTAAAATTCAGTAGGGTAGCTGAATTCATAACAAAATGTACAAAATAAAAGGCTTTCTTAAATAGCAGCAAAAACCAGTTCAAAACAGTATTGATACAATGACCCCAGACATAAAACCACCATATATGTAAAATATTTAAGAATAATGTTTATAATAAATATACAAACTCTATATAAAAAAAATTTTTATGAAGGTACATAAAAATTTGTAAATAAAATTAATAAGATACCGTGTTTCTGGATGGGAATATGAAATATTAAATGAATGTCAATTATTTTTAAATTTAATGATATGTTTCATACAATTCAAACCAAATCCTACTGAGAGTCACCTGGAACTACAAGAACAGGTAACATGAATGCAATGAATCAAAGGTTTTCTGGAGGAACAGATAGCTAAAATTATTCAGAACATATTCAAGGGTGTGGGGGGAAAAAGCAACAAGGACTAGTTTACTTGACCATGTATTAAAATGCATTATAGAGACAATCATTTAAACAGTAGCATATGTCTCAGTCAGTACACACAAAGTTCTGCTGCAGTAACAAACAACCCAACAGTTTGAGTGTCTTAGAAACAAAGATTTATTCTTGTTTCTGACACATGCCCATCAGATGTTGGTTGGGGGGATCTGCTCCACTTCTTCATACTCCAGCTGATGGAATCAGTGGTGGAGAAGAACAGAGTTCTGGAAGATCTCCCCCTGGCAGCTAAAGGTTCCAGCCCAGAAAAGAGCCACTCCACAGCTGCTCATATTTCACTGGCCAGAGCTAGTCAAATGACTCCATACAACCATAAGGACTATGGTTGCCAGGTAGTGCAAATCTGACCACGTTCCTGGAAGCCAGCATGCCAGAAATGTTGGTGAACAGCATTAAAAACTACTGCAGACACTTGCATAAAAAAGCAAAGGAGCAGCTAACCCACAAACAAACTCTATTAAGTAGAAGACTACCATATGTGATGGCATCAAGTCAGGGAGAGAAAGCACAATTAGGTCATCAAAACCACTGGGAAAACTGGTTAAATATTTGAGGTAAAACATTTAATTTCTTACCTTGCCCCATAAATAAACTTCAGATGCTAAATATACCAAAAAAAAAAACCCCACGACACCTCTTTTAAAAGGTGGATGAAACTAGATATATGTAACTATATCTACATCTTTAATCATATTTATATGATTAAAATAAAAGTCTATATGTGTGTATATATATATATATTAATACTTATATATGGTTAAGATAGAAATGACTGACCTTAAAAACACTAGGATAAATTTCAAAAGAAAAAGAAAAGATTTGATCAAATACATTAAAATTTCTTAATGTAAACACACACATATACATACACACATACATTAAAGTCAAGCGATAGACTGGGGAAAATACGAATATACTAATCTTAATAAAGGCTAGCAAAATCTAAAGAATTTATACAAAAGAAAAACAGAAAAAATTCCCCAAAGAAAAATGGATAAAGGACATGAATGGGCCATTCACACAAGAAAAATAAACAAATAATTGTAATCATTTATAAAAATTCAACTTCACTAATAAATGAAAATTTTAAAGCAATATACTATTTATATAAAAAAAAACACAATTTTTAACAATTGCCATTTTTAATGAATTTTCAGAGACACTGACCTTTATGTTTCTTCCTGATAGAAATACAATCCAGTTATTTTTCTGAAAGAAATCTAGTATCAAGGGCCTTAATAATTCTCATTACCTTTGAGTCAGTCATTACTCCATTATAAAAATTCGTTCTAGGAAAATAATCACTCATGTGCAAAAAATTATTTATAAGCTGTTTATCATGTAACAACAATAACAACCAAAAAACACCTAGGGAAAAAAACCCATGTGCCTACCTACAGAATATTTATTAAATAAGTGTTAACACATTCATAGTGTAGTATATCATTATAGTCCTGAACTAACAATGCTTACAAATATATTTAATGACATGGATAACACACATATTTTAGTATTAATTAAAAATAAAACAGCAGGGAATCAACATGAATTCAATCTCAGGAAAATATAGGGGAAGAATATATATATGGTATGAAATAAAAGTCTAAAGAAAATTATCAAGCCCAGCCGGCATGGCTCAGTGGTTGAGTGTTGACTCATGAACTGAGAGATCATGGTTTGATTCCCGGTCAGGGCACTTGCCTGGGTTTCGGGCTCTACCCCCAGTAGGGGACATGTGGGAGGCAGCCAACCAATGACTTTCATCATTGATGTTTCTATTTCTCTCTCTCCCTTCCTGTCTCTGAAGTCAATAAAAACATATAAAAAAAAGAAAGAAAATTATCAGATTCTCCATTGTGCTATTTCTGGAAGATAGAGAATTCTTTTTTTTTTACCCTTTATTTGTTATTTTTTATAACGGACACGTATTACTAAAAATCAGAGAAGTACAGTTTTAAGCAATGAGGATATTAAAAGCATCTCTCTTTGTTTAGCTTAACAAGATTCTAAATCTTTTTAAATGTCCTTAAATGTGTCTGTCCTTAACTGTGATCATTGAGGATAAGAAAACTGGCACAGTGCAAGTGCTGCCACTCCTCCCTTCCTGTGCCTGCGGCAGGCATCACGAATCAATCCCAGCACTCTTCCCTGCTAGACTCAGATGCTCAGCAGGCAGAAGCACTCTGGAGGGCCACTGCCAGTCGATCCAAAGAAGGATTCCCATTCTAGATCTACCACCAAGAGGAGCAAGTTAGTCCCCACTCTGAGCCTCAGAACCCATCTCTGTGAAGTGACGATTACAGAAGACTGCACCAGCTCTGGGAAATTCTGACCAGTGGTTCTATTCCCTAATATCACCATCACGCTCATCCATCCCCCCTCCCCCATAACTCCTGCCATTCCCAAAGTGGTCTTGCAACAAATCAGGTCTGTGGACATTTCCTTCAGCTGCCTAATGCCCAATAATGTGTCACATGTCTTTCCTATAGATGTGGGTGTCTTGACAGTGGCACTGTTGACATTTTGGACTGGATAATTCTCTGTATTGAACCTGTCTGGTACATCTGAGAATGTTTAGCAGCATCCCTGGCCTCCTCCACATAGTAGATGCCAGGAGCACACCCCTAGTCATGAAAACACACCTCAGACATTGCCAAATGTCCCCTTGTGCAGTGGCCTCCAGTTGGGCACCATTGCTGCAGACCTTTCTCGTTAAGAAGAAATTAGTTCCTTTAGATTCTGAGGTTTGCGGAAGGTCATCCTCTCAGCATTACTGGGGCTAAAAGGGAGATGTGACAATGCTTCCCATCTATCATCTCGACCTCTCTTTGAGGACAAGGCCATGTCTTTGAGGGTCTGGAGTGTAGACCTGGCAATGCAACCTGCTGGGCTCCGCTCTGCCTGCCATGCACACAGCACAGCTGCCAGCAGGCCCAGGGCCTTCCACGGAGGGGTGTAAATCAGCATTCCAGCCTGATCTGGGCACTTAACGTAATGGAGTGATTGACTGAAGGGTGGATATTTACACTCAGCTGACTACACGGGCAAATCAATCAGCTGGTGGCAGCGCAGAAAGAGGGCCGTGGGGGAATTAGGCTCCAGGACCACTTTGGCCACTCCCTCGGGATACCATGGAAGATTCTGGTAGGTTTTCCTACGGACCCATACTTTGAGGCATTAATAATATGACTCCCTTACAGTGTCCTGACTTTCCCCGCTGTTACCTTCCAGGGGCAAAGCAGCCGTTGCTCCCATCTCCAGGCCAGAACACTGAGACCCAGAGAGGGAAGGCGACAAGACCAACCACTGGTGACCAAGCCTGGTTGCTGACTTACGTTCAGGGGTTTCATTCTGCAAATTAAACAAAGGAAAAAAACCACTCCCCGTCTTTGTCAGAACCAAGATGATTTCTAACTTCTAGTTCATCATTTTGGGCTGAGGGGGATGTAACTCAATTAAAGACAGAAACATTAAATGCACAGTAAAACCATCCTGCGTGGTGAATTTATAGAGCTATTGATTAACACCATCAGTAAAGTATTTACCTTAATCAATAGGAAAAGGTGATTTAAATGTTTAGGTGTCTCCTGCACTTCTGTCGGCCAAGCCTTCCTTAAAAGCCTACATTTTATGTGACCCACCCTTCCGTGTCCCCACTGAGTGCCCCTCAGCAACGTGAATCGCAGTGACTGAAGTCATCCCCTGCCACGCCACCACCATTGTCTTTGACCCCCATTGCAGGTTGGGTTCTCCTAAAGGAGACGCTGAGATAGAGTTTGGGGTGCAGGCTGGTTTTTTAAAAATCAACATCTGTGACAGTCATAGGAGGAAACCGGATTGGGCATAAGAAGTGAAACTCTGATGCAGCCAAAGACACACCAACGGGAAAGGGGGCTCTAGAGTGAGAAATGCCCTTCAGGGGGCATCAGACCCTTGAACCTCTGCCTCACCCCGTTGCTCGATACCCCAGGAAGGTCATGATGACCTTGCACCAGGTGGCTCTCTGCAGCTCAGGCCAACCCTGACAGAGCTGATAGCTGGAGGCTGCCTGCTGACCTCACTTCCCATGATTGGGCAGCAAGTCCTCCCCAGAAGGGAGGCCTGGACAGCCTGTTTCTGAGTCTACCACTCGGAAGGTGTCATGAGAAGGTGTCTGTATGCCATCAGATATTAAACCTTCATTGCTGGAAGTCATTGTTCAGAAGAGATGGTAACTCAAGGCCATTTTAAACCGAGGCTGGCTTTATTTTTCCTAAGGCACTCAGACTCCCACCAGGACTCTGGGGTGACATGGTTAAAGTGTAGAAACTTCTAGTCATTTAGGTGTATTGGGAAGACATTGGCCAGGAGGCAGCCTGGTCACCTGAACTCTAGTCTCAGTTAGAGCCTTTTATTGGATGACCTTTCCCAGGCCACTGCCTGGGTCTGGGCCTCAGTCTTCATAGCCTGTAAAAAATATATGTTGTCTTGAGAGGAGTGTTTCCCGAATATCCTAGTCACTAGGATGCCTTTGCAGAGAGTTTATTAAAATCCAGGTTCCAGAACCTTCCTGAAATCTCCAGGGAAGTAGCTCAGGAGCCTGACTATTTCATCAGAGACCCAGGTGCTCCCTCCTCATGACTGTGGAACTAGAGAAGGATCCCCTAAGCCAGATCTGCTGCATCAGAATCCCCTGTAACCTTTGTGAGGTGGGGGTTCTCCAGGCCCATGTGGGAAGACATGGATTCAAATTCTGTATTTATATATAAATAGTAATGACAATAATCAGTGGAATCTATCCATTGCACTAACGGCTGGCTCCTTCACCCTTCTTATACCTGTGTCCCTCTCGTGTGACTTTGGAGGCCTCCCCAAAAAGGCAGAGCATATTTCCCTCCCCCCATGAGATATGATTGGCCAATATAAGAGAAGGAATGACTGTTATCCATTCCTGTCCTAGGCCTCCAGAGGCTTTGCAGGGTGCCCCCCCCCACACACACACACACACCATGACTTAGAATTTTCCAATCCTTAGATCCCAAAGGTCTGCACCTCCCACCCCCATGGCCACTCCTCTGCCTGGCTTCCCTCAGCCCTGCAGCCAGAGAGTCCCCCATCCCAGCCTCCTCCCAGCCCCTCGGGCTGGCCCCTCCGGCTTCGCGGGGACGCCTCACAGTTGCCTTGGTCTCTTCTCTCTTCAAATCCATCCTATTTGAAATGCGCCTTTAATGGAAGCCACATCAAATCCTTTTGGGAAGTAGAAAGCATAGACATCATAAATAAACACATTTGGATTGACTGGGGAGCGGGCCAGCGAGAAGGCAGAATTATAGAATATTTTTAAGTGGATGCAGCTTTATAACTCTCAAGTATTTACAGTGACTCTCTGGGCACTGCCACTCTATGAATCTAACTGCTGACAAATTATTTCTACGTTGAGGTTCTGCTGGGACTGCTTTGTTGACTAAATTAGAGGACAGGCTTCCGTACTAATTGCAGGCCAGCGGTTGTACCAATTACAAAAGCATCCTCGCTATTAGTCGTAAGTAGGTTGAAGCGGGGTCCGCCTCCCTCCCCGGCTCACACGGTGCATGGCGTGAGGAATCCTGGCTGCAGGGGCTCAGCAAGGCCCTGCTCAGCCTGTGCAGCCCCCGGGCCTGGCTCTTAAAGCAGACTTGGCATCTGTGGCTGTAGTCGATGCCTTCGAAGGCACCCTCTGCTCATCTCTTTTTTCTGAGAACTTCCCACCCACACAGGACGAGTGGGGGGCCTGCAGCCACTCTTGTAATGACAGGACTCACCCCTTTCCATTGATTCGACATTAAACATGCACTCTCCACCAAATCCCCCATCCTCATGGAGTGTACCCCCTGCTACAAGGAAACAAACATGAGCAAGTATATAATAAGGTGATCTTGGAGAGCAATAAGCTATGAAACAGGGCAACAAGATCAAAAGGGACTGGGAGTTAGGGGGAGGCCACTGTGGGCATCCAGGAAGAGGGTGCTGACTAGTACAGATGGTGGGGGGTGGGCATGGGGAGGGGGGATTGGATTGGACCAATATTTTGACTGTAGTATTGGCTGCATTTGATGGTGGGTTGGAGAAGAGGTGGGGGGGTGAGAGGGAGGGAGGTTGACTCTGAAGGTTTCATCCTGTTTGCATGTGGCACTGGTGGTGCCATCGACCACTCTGGAGAAGAGGGAAGGGGCACAAGTAATAGGATGTGTTGGGCTGAATTGTCTTCCCTCAAAGCTCGTATGTTAAAGTCCTAACCCCCAGGACCTCAGAATGTAACCTTGTTTGGAGATGGGGCTCTTTGCAGAGGTCATAAATTAAAGTGCAGTCATCAGGGCGGGCCCTAATCCAACAGGACTGGTGTTCTTATTAGAAGAAGAGATTAAGACACAGATGTATACCGACTGAAGACCCTGTGAGGACACAGGGGAAGACAGCCATCAGCAAGCCATGGAGACAGGTCTCAGAGGAAATCAACCCTGTAGACACCTAGACTTCCAGTCTCCAGGGCTGTGAGAAAATAAATGCTGTTGTTTAAGCCACCCTGTCTGTGGTGCTTCGTCACAGGAGTCCCAGCAAAATAATACAGGGAGAATCAAGATTCCCAGCACAGGGGCACGATTCCAGAGGCTGGGATGAGTGGATCACTCCGAGGAATGAGCGGCTGGGACACACGCTGTTGGGCTGGGCTTGATGAGGACAGCCACGAGAAGCCAGGTGACGGACACAAAGGCAGGTGAGGGCACACTCTGCGGGAGGAGAATGGGGAAGGGCCCAGAGCGCTGTAGGGCTGGGATGCCAGGTAGTTTCCAGGGGACAGCACTGCCTGGTTGGTGACGACTTCCAGTTCTTTCCAGTCCGATGAGGTCCAGTTCTCCTTCCTGCTTTTGGGTTCCATGGGAAATTGGTTGTAGTAACGGCCCCTCCCTGTGTCCACACCCTTTGCTCTGTAACTTGTTGTATCTTCCCACTCTGGGTGGGATGGTCTGCCCCACCTTGACTCCGGGCTCAGTCCTGAGACCTGTTTTGGGGACACTGGCACATGACACAGCAGAAGCTTGGGAAAGCACTTGAGCATTCCCACCTATGCTGCTGCTCCTCAGCTGTCCCGTGTGGGTAAGGCACGTGGAGCACAGCTGAGTCGCCCCACCCTGCCCAGCCGAGGCCATTCTAGATCAACTGACCTGCAGCTGAATGACCCCAGGCCTGTCCATGAGCTGAGTGGAGGCCAGAAGGGCTGCCCTGCTGAAGCTAGCCCCAGTCACCAATCCAGACTCAGCAGCCAAGATCACGCTCTTTCTTTAAATATTTCAGGTGGTTTGTTACGCAGCATCACTGTGGTGATTGATGACTGATACAGGTTCCATAGGATGTCTGCATGGCCTTTGGATGACTACCCTATTTTTTTGCTTGCGTTAGGGTAAACCAAGCAATCTCTGCCAAAGTCAATAGGACCATACAGAAAGGAGACCACAGAGAAATGAGCATGCTGGAGTCTACAGACAGAGCAAGAACACTGGAATGTTCCCACTTCCCTGTTATACCTCAGATTGGAGAGGAAAAGAGTGCTGAGGGCACTGTGCATGGGAGACCCTCCTTATTATAACCCCGCAGGGGAAAAAATATTTAAATATTTTATGAACTTTCTCATTATTTAAACAATGAATGTAATGTATCAATTTATATTATGATTCTTTTGTTACATTATAACCAAGTGCCAAAGTGGTTAAAGATTTATAAAGAGATATTATTATGAAGGCAATAGTGACATTCATGGGGAGTGGGGGGAGCCAACTGGAGGGTGAGGGGAGCCTCAGTAAACACACCCCACAGCAACAGGTATGTGGAGGCCACAAAGGTGAAAGTGATTAAATGAACAGAAGGAAGCCCCAGAGTAGGTGCAGGGCTTCGAGTCCTGGCTGTCGCCTATCAGGTGTGTGACCTTAGATAAACCCCCTACCAGGATCCATCTCTTGATTCCGTTCCCCATGGGTTGACTCCATCCTTAGGCATCTCTGGCAGTTTCAGGCTCATTTATTCCCACTGCCAGTTCAGAGGAAGAGCGGCCAGTCTCGGGTACCTCAGAGGTCCCAGGGTTGAGCCAGGTGGGTTCTGGTTGGACCCCCTCGGATCATGTAACCATTCCGAAACCAAACGCACGGCAGGAAGGACGGAAACAGCCGATTGGCTTGGCTTGGGCCACATGCTCCTTCCCTGGAATTTGAAGCGCATGGGCCAAATGTGAGGTAGGGTGAGCGTAACTAGGACAAAATCGGGCGTTTTGCCTCAAGAAGAAGGTGGAGGAAATAACGGAAGAAAAAACTGACACCTGGCCGGACCCAAATCCCTCCAAACCCGTGGACGGTTGAAGCCCCCAGAGGCAGCATGCCCTCCTCCCGCCCCGTCTCTGTGCACAGATCCAGGCTCTGGCGGGTGGAGGCCCCCACCTGGAAGGGCGGAGTAGAACCCCCCCAGCCTCCAGGGCCTGGGGAGGGGGAGCTTCAGCAGCTCCCAGCAGCGGCGGGAAGACAGGGGCCCAGGAGGCCCCACAGCACCGTGGTCACAAGATAGGAGCGGATGCCCTTCCTGGCCTCGCTGGAGGGTGGCATGCGGGAGGATAAACAGAGTCTGTTTTTCCTTGTTACTGTCACTGTAATCCAGAAACAAACATACCCCCAGCTGCCCTCTCAGTTTCTCCCCAAAGCCACGATCGCCCGCGTTCCCCTCCTTCGGGTTCCCCCTCCTTTGGCTGCAGCGTGTGTGCCCGGCGTGCGCACATTTTCTCTGGAGAGATCACAGCTCTTCAGCATCAGTTTCCGCAGTGGGAGGTGTCAGAGCTTCTGGGGTACAGAGGATGATTTGGGGCGGCACACACGTGATGCCTTTTTTATTTCAGCATTTTCTATCTATCCACAAATGTGCTGGGGGAAAATCCCGGTTTACTGGCATTACAATAATAACTAGCATTTATTGAGTGCTTACTGTTCAAAGGACTTTCCAGCCACTAACTTGTTTAAGCCTCGCAACAACTCTTTGCAGGACGTACTCTTATTAGCCTCATTTTACAGATAAAAAACAGAGGCACAGAGAGGTCAAATAACTTGTTCCAGGTCACACAGCTAATAAAGAGTGGAGCCAGGCCTCCAACCCAGGCAGTCTGGCTCCAGAGCCAAGCTCTTAACCATTCCACCAAACCTATGATTTTACAGATATCATGGCAGTGACCTCAAGTACCCTTTTTACAGTTAAATTAAAATATAGGAAGTCAATTTAAAGGAAATACTAAATAAACAACGGGAAAGGCACTGTGGGGATATGTTAAAACTTTTCCAGGTGGTAAATGGCATTTGGGAACTCCTGAAACATTATACGACTTGGTATGAAGCATAACTCCATAGATCCGTAGTGGGCACACCAGTGGCCTTTAGGGGAGCCTGTGAACCCCTAAAATCAGGCACAATTTTGTATGAAGATTCGAACTTTCCCGAGGAGAACGCACATTGCTTCCATCCCATTTCAAAGAGATTTCTGACCAGAGCTGCTGCTAATCTATACTATGCCTTTGGGAAATTCAGCGGGGGGGGGGGGACGACAGGCAGTGCTCCTTTTGGGACAATGTGCCCCTTTTTCCGGTGAGGCATGGCTCTGAGCCAAGGTGCCCAGCTTAACAAGCAGAGCTGCTCTCAGCCCCTCCTCGTCCTCCCCTCAAGCTCTTGTGCTGGGCAGAAATCGCACGGTCATTACCACGGAGCTCCTCTTGACCAAAATCTGGTTAAGAACCACTGTGAAGGTGGAGAAAGCCAGGGGTTTTCATAAGGAAACAGGAGGGCACTCGGACATCAGGGGTTCCACCCGGAGTGCCATCTGGAAGGGGCCCAGGCTGAGGCGTGTGGGGTTGGGGTTGGGTCCGTCTCCAACACCAGTGATTTGCTGGGTCACCTTAGTAGACTGAGCTGCAGCACAGATGAGGGTGGGGAAAGTGAGGACCGCCTCTGCTACCTCTCCCGCCCACCCAGGGGTGTCGTGAGGACCCAGTGAGATCGGGTTATAGAAGGAAACAGGATGCTCTAAAACTTAAAGGGATGCATCAGTCAGGGCCTGGTTTGGAAAACAGGGGCTCTAATCCATGAAATGTAATGCGGAGAATTAGATACAAAGTGGGGGGAGACTGAAAAACCAAACGGGGGGGGGCGAGGCAGCTCAAAGATGGCAACAGCAAGGCTGGAGACACAAAGGTACTGTGACCAGAGCCCGGGAGCTGGGGTCAGAGCCGCTGAGGGCTGGAGCCACGGGAGGAGGCCTCTGTGGTACAAGCTGGAGCCGCAGGGCCCTGCTAGAGAAGTAACCCAAAGCAAAGCAAAAAGACCCTGGCTTTTCCCTTTCTCTTCCTACCCTTCAGCTGCCACCAGTGCCCCCCATTGGCTCACCCCAACCAAAAGCCAGTTGGCAAAGGGTCCTGGGAAATGCAGTTTTCAGGGAAGGAAGCAGGCCGGTGACTAGCGCCCGCCCTGCGTATGCTTCTTCAAACGGGGCTGGTTTTCGTTGCCCGACTACACATGGAAGTGAATCCCTAATGGTTGAAGTTGATGATACAAAGCAGCTGGTTAGAATAAGTCTGACAGAAATGAGTTCTCTCTACAAACACTGGCTGAAGGCTCACCACGTCCAAGACACAGTCCCTAAGCTCTGAGGTCTACAAATGCCTTCCTTGTTCCTGCTGCCCAGGCAGAAGGCGGTAGGCTGTCTTCTCTGATGGCCCTCAATGATCCCCACTTCCCGGGATTCACGGCCTGGTATAATTTCTTCCCTTTGAATGTGGGCTGGACCTAATAACTTGCTTGTAACAAAGAAAAAAAGCTAAAGTGATGACATATGATTTGTGATTAGGTTATGAGAGACCAACTCCCAATTTGCACAAAGTCTCTGGTCCTTCCCGCTGGCTCTGAAGTCAGCTGCCGTGCTGTGCACCGAATGGCCCGTTTGACAGATGAGGGAAGGGAAGCTCTGAGAGGTGCGGTGACCTGCCCAGCTCGGTGAGCCGTCACCGCAGAGTTCCCTGGCCCAGGCGGCCTGTAGGCTGCCCCTTCCTCCGCTCGCCGCCTCAGCCCTGAGAGCCTGTGTGTCCAGGCCCAGCCCAGCCTGCTCCGCAGCCAGGCCTCGTGGGCTTGGGGTCCCTGAGCAGCATTTGCGTTAATTCTGGAGCTTAATTAAAACACAAACCACAGTCAGAATAGTGTTAGTAACTCGGTACTTCCTGAATCCAATTAAGGCATCTTTTCTACCCCAAAGGGGTGACACGTTGGGTCCTAGGGTGGTCAGAAAGTTGTTCTGAGGTCCCCGACGTGAATGCCTGCCTCCCACCTTTGGCCCAATTTCCAATGCTAAGAAGCACGGCCGGTAAGAGGCTGCCGTCCACGCATCGGGGCGGGACCCCCGCCCACGTGGCCACTGCTCCACACGTGCCCATCGGGAGGCTTCGCTGGGGCACCTAATCGCCGCGCCGCAGGCGGCCCCGCCAACCCGCTTATCGGCTGCGAGGAGCAGGACGTCCGCCTTCCCTCCTGGTTGTTTTCCTGCCCCGGGGAAGAAGTCAGTTCCCGGTTTTTATCTCTGGGTTCCCACCAAGCCATGTCGGTGGGGAGGGAGTTCTGACAAAAAGCAGGTTTTAAGCTATCTCACTCCCCCGGAGCCCAGGGTCAGGCCAGACTGCCCTGGAGGCCGGGCTCCTAATCCTGTGCAAAAAAAGTCAGAGGCAACACTCAAGAGCTTCTTGGCAAGAGCCAGGACCAGTCAGGCCTGGCCTGGCCATGTCCTCCTTCGTCTCTATGCCCCTCATGGGACCCACGGACTTGAGAAATTTCCCACCCCCACCCCCCTACCCTCCACAGAAAGTGGGGGGGGGGAGGAATTAGCTCTGGGGGGGCAATTTAAATATCAGTTTCACAGCAAAAAGGCAGCCCCCGTCGGGCAGCACTTTAACATTTCACTGAGGCTAATTGTACACCGCAAAATAGTGTATTTATCAACTGCATCTCCCTTCGCCCCTACTTTCTCCTTCCAGAGAGATAAATTACTGGGGCAGATAAAGGCGATCAAATGAACACCAGGAGTCCTCAAGATAGGAACGGGTTGTGAAACCCAGCTCCTGCCCACTGGAGGAAGCCAGCGAGGAGGTGCTCCCTGCCAAGAATGCAACGGCCACGTGGTTGTTGGCCTGCCCGACACCCCGCCCCCCCTTGGTACATTACACGGGCTAAGGGAATTTGCTTTTAAAGTATCTTTTGCAGTCTCTTCTAATAAATCACTCAGCAATTCCTGCAGCTTGTTGTGGTCGGTGGTGTTGATCTCTGGTGAAAGAACGGGCTGGTTTCAGGGCCCGGTTTTCCACCAGTCACAGCCGGAGCCTCTGGGTGAACCACAGAGGCAGCAACAGAAGATGGTGGCCTCCAGGCCAACGGGCCGTCAGGCCACCTCATGGGGCCTCGACGTCTGGAGGGGCCACCTGGATGCCCCCAGCTCGTGACTCGAGCCAGTCTTCAGGGCTGGAGCACGGCAGTGAGCAAATGGCTTTTAATGGTGTGTCCCCTCAAGCCCCCAGGTGCAAAATTTGTCAAGACAGAAGTCAGAGTTTGACGAAAACGGAGCCCACGCCTGGGGGACCAGGCAGGGTTGTTTGGCCTCTGTGTGGCACCCCAGCCTGTGTCGAGGGAAGGCCTCTACGAAACGTCTCCATGTCGGAGTATCTAATACTTCCCCTTGGAGAAGCTACCCCAAATTGAAGTACTAGTACCCGTCGATCAAGGCTATTACTGTGATGTTTGTCCCAAATATTCTTCTTTTTCATGTAGGTCCTCGACTTACTCTTAATTCGACCCTGTCCGGTACCTAAATATCCCCCTTCCTCTGTGCCATGTGTCACCGTGCAGATTAGCAGGCAGTGATCAAATCTGGCCCCCTCTCCACCCCAGTCACCACTTAGCCGAACTCCATACGTATATATCTGACTCGTTTAATCTTTTTTTTTCTCATAAGGTTCTAATTTTACATTTTTCCAGGCGAGTTTGGATTTGGCAGAATAGCCTTGGTCTGTGAAGAGTAGAACTTAATTATCAAAGCCGAACCGGAATGAGCAATCCATCACCGGGTGACACATCCCTGCCTGTGTTCATTTGAAAAGCATTTTTTTTGTGCGTGTGGCTTTTGGGGGGGGGGGGGGGAAGCTGTCAGAAAAAAAAAAAAAGAGGACAGAAGGGGGAAAAACCCATGGTGGCATTCGTCATCCCACAACACGGCCACAGAGCCTATCAGACGATCGCGATTTGGGGGATTAAGGCTCGGGGAGCGTTCGTTTGGCTTCTCTCCGGCCCTTCTTTGCGTGGTCTTGTTACTGTGTTTGAAACTGGATCTAAAATGTCTCCGAGCATGTGCAAGTTAGTCATGTAAAATGCCTCCTACAGTAAACATCATCTTTTTGACAAGGTTTGCATTATAATTAAGGCCCCGTCTGAGTAGTTCCACAATTGTCATGTTCCACTGTTTTCCTTAAGAGGCCGGGTTTTTTAACAGCCAGATAAATGCTCCCTGCGGCCCAGCCCAGTGGCACAGCACCACCCAGTGGCCATGCGATGTCATGGACCCACGGTGGGGCCACACAGGGCTCGGCTCAAGGAAGGTCAACCCGGGAGGGTTTCCGCCTATGTGTCTGGCACTATTTTGCCATCTGAATGCTGACAAGATTAGCCCAAAGGCAGCCAGTCTTGAGACACGGGAGTCTGTCCTGTGTTGATTTAAATGAGATACAGCAGGGAAGGTGCCTAGGAGAGGGGCAGCTGACAGCTGGCTCTCCCTACCCCGGCGGCAGTTCCGAATTCCATGTCCGGAACTCCTCTGACCCTTGTTTATACCTCACCGTGACAGTCAGTCACCCAGGTTTCCAAAAACCTTAGACAATGGATTCAAATATTTCTTCTTGGAAGGGAAAGTTGGGTTTTCTGTCAGTTGATTTGTATTCTAGCCACTCATTTAAATAGCCAACCTATGAAATAAACATTTGGATAGTAAATAAATCCTGCAGATCCTCACCCCATCATTGGGCAGCCCATCACCACTTTTATCTGTCATGCATGGACTTCAACACGCCAAGACAAGGTGGCAGGCTTCCTCCCGCAGGGAGCCCTGGGAAGGCTTACATCAGTCACTGCAGCTTCAGCTAATATTTCCTGGAAACATCTATTTGTCATCTCCCTCCTCTAAGTTATTCCAGGTTCCTTCAAAACACACGAATTTAAATCACTTTGTCCAAATGAGGTTTCTTTTTTTTTTTCTTCTTTTTTTTTCAGTTTGTTATACTTATTGGGCATAACCAAAGACATTTCCCTCTGGCCTGCTGAGGCCTTCTGCTTCCTCCACCGCCAATGGCTGTTTCCACTCTGAGCTGATTGAGTCCTGGTGCCCCACCCAATGCCAGATGCAGAAATGGGAAGGTCGGATTCAATGAAACTAACTCCATACACTGACCCTCGTGTTTAAAAAAAAAACAAAAACACTCAGAGAAGATGCAAAATGCTGCCCATGAAATAAAACCAGCAGCAGAAGAAACGACCACTGTGGGGAGAGCTTAGGCCAGAATTATCCTGTGTGTCTAATCTGCTGAGTATCTTTTACACAGAACATGCCTCGGGTTCGAAGGACCACCTCTCAAACCTAAAGCATAAGAGCAGAAAAGATACGAATGATATATTGATGAGGATGGCCAAGGTCCTGGCTATTTTATTGAGCATTTATTTTCTGTAAAGATCAGGAAACTGAGACACAGAATGTTTAATTCTTCAGCTGAATGTCACCCACCTACTGTGGAGCAATGTTGGGTTCTAATCGGGAGGGCAAGTCCGGAGGCCGCCTGTGTTATGACCACTGAGATCAACATGTTAGCAATCAATTAAACCTGTAGACCCTCACCCATAATTGATTAATCCATCACCACTTTTATGTGAGCTTTAATGCAACAAGGGAATAAGCCATTTTAATGCGGGGAAGACCGGGAGGCAGGTGTGCAGGCTGACTGCCCACAACAGCAAGAGGGACTAGGGCCCAGCCTGGATAATTCCCAGTGTAGTGCACTTGACCTTACAGACCCGCCACCCAGGTGTTTGCCAGAATGGCATCCAGATTGTGGAACCTTCACGTTGACAGCAAATATCTACATCCCTGTTCTCTGCTCTCGGAGAGTCATCTGCTTGAGATCCCCGGGAGGGATTCATGTTGACTCTCCTTTCCCTTTCTCTGGGCTTCATTGCCACCACAAATAAAAAATAATTATGACGCTAAATAACAATGCTTTGCGTATTACACCGAAACAGGACCTCCATGGTGGACTGGGCAAGTGATAGATGAGCATTTCATGATAAAGCAGATGGGAGGAGGTTCCAGGTGGGGTCAGTTCAAGAGGGACCTGGAGATGGTGGCCCGGATTGCGTAGGCAAGCCCAATTCCCCCTCACCCCATTCACGCACCTCTGTCACGTGTCTGCTCCCCAGGCCCATCTCTTCTAATCCACAGGCCGTACCCGACAGTGCCCCTTCTCTCGCTTTCTTACCCATGATCACACTAACCTACATTGCACATCGCTGCCCATGTGTCTTTCCAGCGCACATCTCAGATCTCTTCATTTCGCCGGCTCCCCACTCCTTGGAGAACCAAGTCCTAACTCCTAGACCCTCCTAAATTTTCACTCCCTTCCGATCCCCTCTAAGTACCTTATGCTTGAGCAACCCTGACACAAATTCTCCTGCCCTTGGGTCTTTCCCTCCACTTGCAGGACTGCTGTTCAACTTTCATCAGAGGCAATGTCCCCGGCACCCACTGCAGTTGCCCAGAGCACGACCCGCACAACTACACCTGGCCAGCTGCCCATCTGGCTCCTACGTAGCATCGCTCCCATTTCCTCTCATCGAAAGCAGGATTTCTCTATAGCAGAACTATTGACATTTAGGCTAGATGATTCTGTGCTGTGGGGAGCTGTCATATACATTATGGGATGTTCAGCTGCACCCTTAACCCCCTCTCCTCCCAGCTGTGACAACTAAAATGTTTCCAGACATTGTCAAAGGGCCCCTAAAGGCAAAAAGCACTTCTGGTTGATGCCACTGCTCTGACTCCTACCCAAATGTGAAGCTTTACCCTCAAAGCCACTATACTGAGCCGAGCGCACTCACCTGCCAGGGGAACCCCAAGAATTGTGCCCACTGACCCTCCATTAAGGCCCTGAGCTCTTTCAATTTCAAATCGATGCCTATACTTAAATGCTGATAAATCTATATCTGTACCTAGGATAGTCCCTACTAGGATGAAATCTCCTTTGGATCTTGCTTCTCAACTGGATATTCCTCAAGGACTTGCATACAACAGATGCCAGGCAGACATTTATCAAATGACCGAGGGCCATGGACAAAGAGTTTGCTTTGCATCCCTCCCAGTAGGACAGCAAGTCTCAGACGTGCCCCGTGACGTCTGCTGTACCAACCACATCAAAGCGCAGCCTGTCGCCTGGTTAGATGCCATAGGAACCTAATATTTTACCTGAAACCCTGATTTATGTGTAAGCACCCTGCTCCTTACTAAAACAGAGCTTGTTTTAGCAAATGCGTCCAGATTTAGTCCATTAGCTTAAAATAAGTGAAAAACTCTAGGGTTTGGTGAAATCACACAATAAAATATCATTAAGCGCTACAGCCTGTCAAGGCAGACGGCAGGGCTGAGTTGAAAGTCCGAGACCGTCTGAAGTGAAGCGCGACGCACAGTGGATGGGACGGGGCAGCTGGCTTTC
Source organism: Miniopterus natalensis (assembly GCF_054644295.1). NCBI lineage: Eukaryota > Metazoa > Chordata > Mammalia > Chiroptera > Miniopteridae > Miniopterus > Miniopterus natalensis. The sequence continues at coordinate 9,270,476 of NC_142098.1, forward strand.
ATTTGGGGAGGTCGGCAGAGGACTCGCGCGTCTGGGATGTAAATGAAGACCAGAGGCCCTGACAATTTAACTGTCATCGGGAGAAATGCTTCGGTGGGCACTGCCATGGGCTCCGGCCCTTCGCTCCATCTGGGCAGCTTCTGGTCTGCATTATGGGCTGGGACCCTGGGGCTGGAACATGAAAGGACCGGGTCAGACCCCTGGAAGCCCGAAAGGTCCTGCCAGGGTGCCAGGCTGAAGGCTGTTGGGCAGCTGGTGTCTCGGAGACAAGATGGGGCCACCACCACCTCTGATGGTTCCTGGGTGCACATACCCAAATGTCCAGAGCGAACTGGACTCCAGTCCCTGTTTTATCCGGCTCCGAAAGCTGGGCGCAGACACTGGATCCTCCCTGCACGCTCTCTGTCTCTCCGTCTCTCCTACCCTATCCCTCTGTACGTAATACATTCTCTCCCTCCCTCTCCCCCCATCTCCCCGCGTTTCGCTCCTCTCTCTCCATCTCTATCTCTTCCTACCCTGTCTTTCTGTCTTCATATCTCCTTCCCTCTCTCTCTCCTCTGTCTCTGTGTCTCTTTCCTGCTTCTCTCTCTGCCCTCCTTAGCCTCAGGCTTCTGTTACTCCCCTCTCCCTCCTATGTCTCTCTTTCTCTCTGCCCCCGCCCCCAACAGGATCCACCTAAAATGGACTATTCGCCTGGAGATTCCTCACCAGGTTCCTCGAGGTGCCAGCAGCCCCGTGGAATCAAGCGCCCAGCTCACGGTTTGCAAGTCTGGCCACTGGCAATTATGTGCTGCGGCGCCCCTCCGCAGCCCTCCTTCCCCTGGGTATGCCTCTTAGCCGCTGAATGTGCAGGCAGAGGATTTAATGTCTCCCCTGCAAGGGACTCGAGCAGGGCCGCCACATACACTCGCGCCCCCCTCCCCGCCCTGGGCCCAATCGCTCTTTCCCAACGAGCCCCACGTGGCTGCTTCTGAACGGACTGCTCCAGGTAGTGCCAGCCACGATCAGAACAAACACGGGAGACAGGGCGGCTGTGTCACCCCGGACTGACAGTAAAGGGCTCTGACTCATGCAGACGCAGCCCAGCCGTGGCTGTCCTGGCATAAAAACAGCCGCCACTTAACACGGCTGGGTGCTTTTCATACGGTGCCTCACGTAGTCTTCATGATCTAGTGCTGGCCCCAGTTCTCAAACTTAAAAACTGAGGATCAGGGAGAAAAAAATCTTTCCCAAGGACACGCAGACAGCAAGTCACCTAGCTGGGCCACAACCCGAGGGCTGGCTGACTCTGAGCGCCAAATGGAGCTCTTCTCCTCATTTCAGCAAGAAGACCCTAATCGCTTCCATTGATTGAGCACGAACCACATGCCAATTCCTGTGCTGAGCGTTTTACATGCATCGCCTTGTTTAGAATTCATAATCCCATAAGGTAGCTACTATGCCTATCACCTCCCATTGAGCAGATAAAGAAACTAAAGACCAGAGAGGTCAATTCACCTGCCCAAGGTCACACAGCCAGTTAGGCAGCAGAGCCAGGGTGATGGGCTGCAAGCAAATTAATAGATTCCAACTGGCATCTCTAAATTTATATTTCCGCCTCCGCCGAGGTCCCTACCACTGCAAGTAATCCTGAAAATTCGTCATGAAGCTTTCAAAACAATTTATGCAAACAAACCTCAAGTGGGGCTATTTGTATTGGCAGCCCATTTCACTTAACCACCCACAACAAGGAACAGATGGCCGAAGTGCCGGAGTCGCCTGCAAAGAAAACAGGGGGGGCGAGGGCCTGAGAAGCTGCCTTCCCCCGCGCCTGCCCGGCTCTGCGACGATGACAGTCTTGTTCTTGTTTATGTCTTTGATTCCGTTGTTATTTTATGTACTTGTGAAACCTACCCGGCATTTCATGAGACAAGTCTGTTCAAAGACCATTTGCCAACCATCTTTGGTTACCAGGAGCCGGGCTTTCGACACTGAACTTGGAGTCGGTTCCTGACGGAGCCTTCTGGAAGGGGGCACAGCAGGAAGTAGAAACAGCCTGCAGATGTTGGATTAGAGATTGGCAGAACCTTCAGGACAAACATTTGGAGAGCCGTATTTACCTGCCTTTTTTTTTCACCTTTGTTTCAACTGGGCATTTGCCACTCTATGTGGGGACGAGTCCGGGATGGCAAATCCTGGATTCAAATCTGTCCCTTGCCAGCTGTGTTGACATTAGACAAGTTGTCTAAACTCTCTGAGGCCTCAGTGAACTGAAGGAGGCTACCAACACCCCACTGGCCGGGCTCTTGTGATCATTAAATGATATTTAAACGCTATTCGACTCCAGTTGTATTAACTCATAATAGTCATGATCCTGCCTTCTTCACAGGCCAGTTAATCAACCAAAAATATAGCTGAGTGTGTATTATTTTCAGGATGCAGTGTAATGGGGCCCAAAAAGACTCAAAGAGAATCAAGCCACGGTCTCCATCCTAGAGGGAAAGTTTCTAGGACTGTGGCAGATGGCATTTTCCAAAGGTTGCTGGAACAATACCTCCCACCCCAAATGCTCTTACAGTGGGCCTTTGACACTCTTCCCACTGACAGGTGGGGTCCGTGTGTCTCCCCGTTGAATCTGGGCAGATTCGGGACTTACGGTGGAAGCGGCCTGTGACGTCCAGGCTGGCTCATAACAGGCAATAGGGCCCCTGCCTGGTTCCACTTGGGCATTCACCTTCGGAGCCCTGAGCTGTCACGTAAGAAGCCTGGTGCTGCCATGACGGGATGAAGCCCAGTGCACATGGAGAGGCCCTAGGTAGCATCAAATGCTATACGTGTGAGCCAAGACATCTCCAGGTGACTTCTGCCCCAGCCATCAGGTCACCTCTGTCCTTGACATGGGGTGAGGGCAAGGGGGGGTCTTCCTAGAAGAGACCCCAGACATCTTGGCACAGAGGCAAACCTTTCCTAGCTCTACCTTTTCCAAAGTCCTGACCCACAACCTCATAAGCACAATACAGGGCCTGCTCTCAGGGCCAACTTGGGAAGTAATTGCAGCAATAGATAACTGTAACGAGAAATCAAAATGAGATCGATGCCCATAAAAAAAGTTTATTTAAAATATACATTAATATGTATCATAGAGATTAGGCAAGACAAGAGCTGAGAGGAGGGAAGAAACATGCAGGCCGGAGGTCAGGAAATAGTTTTGAGGCAAAAAGGCAAGAGTCAGGCCTTAATAAAATGAGCATTATTTGGACAGGGGAGCACAGGGTGAAGGCAGTTTACTTATTAATAAAAGAACCCATAAGCCAATGTCTGTAATGATTATAGTCACAACAATTAGAGTAATAGCTAATGATGTAGGTGATAATTTGAAATACTTACCAGTTGTTGTTTTTCCCTGTTATTTCTCATTACCTCGTGACCCCTTCTTACCACCATATGGCATCCATTGCTCCAGTGACAGGATGTGAAAGGAAAAGCATCGAGAAGGTGCTTGTGAGCCAAGTGCCTGGGTCTCAAATCTCCTTAAAAAGACGCGAGGAGCAGGAGCCATCTCTACTGCCTCCCCGAGATGTGAAAAATAGTCCCTGGGGTGGAGGAACATTGGAAGAAATCAAGAAAAGAATTTAGATATCCTGGGATCAGGGTGAAGGGCCTTAAACCTGAGCCACCTCTCCCATCCCACAGAAGGAGCAAGACAGTGAGCGAGCGGAGGAAAGAGCTGTGCGTCTGGCCACAGGGGCGCGAAACCTCACAGGGGCTCCTGTAGCTACCCAAGGACAACAGGCCCCTCTGAGGTTCCCAGCAGCCCTGAGACGCAAGGGTATGTGGGACATCTTCTCCGGAAGGAGGGTCACAGCAGTGACAGGTGTGGACACATGGCCAGAACCCAGATAGGAGTGAGGTTGACTCAGCAGACCCCAGCAGAAGGTGAAGATGGGCCCCCTCCTCCCCCTGCCTTCTGGGAAGTGGGGAAATGGGGAAATGCACAGCACTAAACTGGCTGGTTTCTAACCCCTGGTTTGAAATAGAGATCGAGCTGTTTAGCAAAGCAAGGGAAGCGATGCTTGTTGGACTCTGTGGAATGCACCGCACTCTGGCTACCTCCACAGTTGTTGAGTGTTAACTAAACGGGAGGCACCTTGCTGGCCCTGTTCTCACTCACTCCTTACAGCAACCTTCTGAGATAGGCCCTTGTCTCATTTGTCAGAGAAGAGAAATGAGGCCAGAGTGTTAAGCCACTTGTCCCAAGTCACTCAGCCTCTATGTGGCATAGCAGAAATTCAAACCCAGGAATGCCAGACTCCAGAGATCCTGCTCTTAACACATGTTCCACAATGCTCCTCAGGGCATCTGTTGTCCACATTGGGACTCATTTCCATTCAAGTTCTTAAAACAATATTGTAAACTGTATTCTAAAATAATGTGTGTTAAGCAGGATGGGTTAAGTTATGCTGCAGTAACAAATGGCTCAAAACATCAGTGCCTTACCCGAAAGAGGCATAGTTTTGCGCATACTGCATATCTTTTGGAGGTCAGCTAGAAGGCTATGTCATCAAACGCTTCATCCAGGGACCCAGAATGCTGAGGCTCCTTTACCTGGAGGGTCACCAACTGCTGGGGCAGGAGAAGGCAAAAGGTGAATTACACGTTGATTCTTTTTTGAAAATAATAATAATAAAATGTTTCTATTGATTTCAGAGAGAGGAAGGGAGAGGGAGAGGGAGAGGGAGAGGGAGAGGGAGAGGGAGAGGGAGAGGGAGAGGGAGAGGGAGAGGGAGAGGGAGAGGGAGAGGGAGAGGGAGAGGGAGAGGGAGAGGGAGAGGGAGAGGGAGAGGGAGAGGGAGAGGGAGAGGGAGAGGGAGAGGGAGAGAGAAACATCAATGATGAGAGTCATTGATCGGCTGCCTCCTGCATGCCCCTTACTGGGGATCGAGCCTGTAACCTGGGCGTGTGCCCTGACTGGGAATTGAACTATGACCTCCTGGTTCATAGGTCGATGCTCAACCACTGAGCCAAGCTGGCCAGGAGCACATTGACTCTTAAAGTTTCTACCTAGAAGTGACATAAGTCACTTCTGCTCACATTCCATTGGCCAAAGCAAGTCAATGGCTATACTGTTAGAGTGTGAGGAATTGCAGATCTACCATGTGCCCAGAGGGAGGAGAGTTTGACTATGGTGGTGACATTGCTAATGATCACCACATGTGACAACTCTATTTGTCATAAAATTACATTTAACAGTGGGAGGAGAGAAGGCTTGATGTGGCCTCTGATGAAACTCAGCTCTCCAGCAGCTCAACCAATTGACAAGACCACTATCTATTGTGACTAAGTTTAAAACCTTCTCTATGGTGACTTCTCACAAAGTGTTGGAGCTACAGGAACAAGTAGATTATTTAGATGAAGCTGCAGATAATATTGAAGAGAAATCTGAGGTCCTGGGAGAAAAGGGATTGTGAAAGATTAGTATCCCTTTCTCCTTCTGCAGGGCCCCCAACTCCTTCTAAAAAGTAGATATTTTCAATGCCACATTCTCTTTCAGAGTGGGGAGCTCATTTTCTGCTGATGTCCTAAATGTACCACTTGTCTCTTTGATCCCATTTTCACTCGGATTATGAGCCAGGGAAACTGCAGCTATAATATGACTGAGGCCAGGAGGCTTTCCCAGCAGTGGCTTCACACACTCCATCACCGTTCAGCCAGTCAGCAAGGCTCAGGCTGAGGCAGAGCCGGTCCTCAGTTCAGAGATTACAACTTCTCCTGCGGATCTTGGTTGCATCTTTAATACCAAATGATAGTTAACTTTCTGAAAGGTCTCAGATGTTAATCCCCTAGTATCTCTTAATTAGCCCTTATTAGGATTATGCCAATTCTGAAACTTGGAAGGAAGTAACAAACACATCCAAGTAATGCTAAATTGTGAATCCATAGCCTTTCATAAAAGGGATCACTACCCTTTCATTCATTCAAACACCCACCCACCCATCCATCTATACATCCATCCACCCCACCCCACCCCACTCATCAATCCACCCATCCACGACCCAACCATCATCCACCCACCCACCCATCCAACCAGGTGTGGGCTGTCCTGGACATACTAACATGATGAACACCTTACTGAAGACTCATTCATTATTTTCTATTCCTTAAACCATGTTTTGGCTTCAATTAATCCTGTTAATGGCACCACCAAACTTCCACCACTGACCCTCTGACCCCAAAAGCTCAAAATCGTGCCTCTCTTTTGTCTCCTTTCGTCTCACTTAGCAAGATCTGTTCACCTGTCCCACTATTTTCCCCAGACGCCTTCTGCTTCCTGTTTCCCCCGACAGCACCCTCACCTGGGCCTCCACTACCTTTTACTTAGATAATCACAGCACAGAATGAAACAGTTGTGTTAAGAGCTGTGAGGGTTAATTTTATGTGTCAACTTGACGGGGTCACAGGGTGCCCAGAGATTTTGGTCAGACATTATTCAGGGCGTGTCTGTGAAGGTGTTTTGGCATGAGATGAATATCTGAATTGATAGACTGAGTAAAGCAGATTGCCCTCCCTAATCTGGGTGGGCTTCATCTAATCAGTTGAAGGCCTGCATAGAACAAAAAGGTTAACCTTCCCGTGAGTAAGGGGGACCACCTCATGCCTGCCTACCTTCAGGCTGAGGCATCAGGGTTTTTTTCCTAGCCTTTGGACTTGAATGAAAAGATAAGCTCTTCCTGGGACTCCAGCCTGTTGGCTTCTAGACTGGAACTACACCTGTCTCCAGCTTACCAACTGTACATTTCGGGACTTGTCAACACCCATAGTCACTTGAGCCAATTCCTTATAATCAAGCAATAGCCTATTGGTCCTGTTTCTCTGGAGAATCCTGACACAGCAGCTCTATTTCAGTACCTCACACAATACTTGGCTGGGGACTAGATTTACTTGAATGTGGGACTAGATTTAGATGTTTTTGAGGTCTTGGGCCTTGTAAAGATAGCAGATTTCCCAACTCTACAGTATATGTCATTTGAAATAAAAACAGTAGTAAAACCCGACACTTGAGATGTGTACACATGCTAACATTATTTTGTAAAGCCTACTTCTAGATTTTCAGATGACAAGATTCAGGAAACGTCTATCGGAGCTGAACTTGGGGGAGAGAGCTCCCCCGCCTCGCTCCCGCCCTCGGCCCAGGCGTGGCCTGCAATGGAGCGACCCCACCCGGGGTGAGGGGTGACTATACAAATACATGCATGAGCCTGGCTGGGCTGGGCAGCAAAGGGGGGCTGGCCTGTGGACCGCCGCTGCTATTCCTCCACTTCTCTTCCTTCCAGCATTAGCCTAATTCCAGCGGGGAATCTTTTCTTCACTTTTCTTTTCTTTTTCAGTGGTACTGGTTACTTGAAACTTGCCCGTTAATTCCTGTGATGCAACAATTTTAACTAATTAGCTTCTGGTTGTGACTCTTTCCCTGCTCACCGCCTGAGCCCAAAACTCGAGCTCTGGCCGGACCCCTCTGCAGGGCTCCGTGAGGGTTCCTCCCGTGGCAGCCTCCCCTTCTGGGGGGGACAGTGCCCAGGGGCGCACAGGAACAGCAGAGAGCCCCCTCGCTACCCCAAATCCAGCCTCGGCTTTGTGGCAGAAGGAAGGGCCTTTCTCACATCTGCCAGTAGGGCACCTGCCCTGTGCCAGCCACCATCTAATGACTTTCCTCTGAGGGACCAGGGCTGGTGTGGGCACTTGTATTCATTTCTGCCCTTTCGGGCCCTCATTATCACAGATGACAGAGACTCCTGCATCCCTCAGCCCTTCTTGGCTGCTAAAAAAGTAATGGCAGGAGCAAAATCTGGCCCGAATTTCTGCCTTTTAAATCAGCCCAGGAGGAGGCAAAGAAGAAAACTCTTCCCAGTCAGGCTGGCGTGTGCAATGCCCAAAAGCTATGAAATGGGTGCGATTTCCTCAGACAATTCTGATTTTTGTAATTTGGGTCTTTTCCTAGGATGTTCTGAGCTCTGACTGTGCACCAGGCACTCCTTGGAGCGATTTAACCTTCTATCTGTGAAGCAGAGGACGTGGGGTAGAGGTTAGGAGCTGTCCTGGCTCAGACCCCAGCATTTGCTCCTTGAGCAACCTTCTGGCGCTTACTTAACTTCTCTAAGCCTCAGTTTCTCCACCTGTAAAATGGGGGTGGTGATAGTGACCTATTCCATGGGGCTGTTGTGAAGACAAAACCACTTAATTTGAGCAAAGTGATTAAAATCAAGCCTGGCCCTTAGTCAGAATTCAATGTGCCTAAGTTCCTAGTCTCCCATTTAATAGGAAGTGCAGGAGGCTGGGGGAGGGTAGGCCAGTTTCCCAAGGTGACAAAGCTACGAAGGGGAAGACTCCAGATTCACCCCCAGACCTGAGCAACTTCAGAAGCCACGATCATAACTGCCGCTGCTCTGCAGTTAAGAAAACCCAGAGGGAGCCTTGCCTGGGGTAATTCAAGGTCTGCTAGATCAAAAGAAAGTGACAGACCTAACATGTCACAGCATTAGGCTCCTCTGGCAGGACATTTTCTATGTGACTGTTTGCTGGAACCTAATACTCTTCTAAGAATGTGCTCCTTGATTTTAAAATGTCTTTCTCCAGGTGTTTGCTTTATTTTATTTTTCTTGCTTGGTGTGGAATTTAAGCTTCCTATTTCTACCTGTTGTCCTTTTTCAATATCAAGTTATGCATCATGATTTTCCAAGTCTTCAGTCACCTGGAATCGCATGCCTGTTGGGGCTGGAGGAAACCCAGTTCACACATGAGGAAACTGAGGCCGGGAGAAGGCAAGAGATTGGTGTAAGGCAGGGCTGGGGCTAGAACTCAGGATGTGAACCTAAGTCCACATGGACTCAATCCTGAGATGCCACACACGGGATCCCCATGACCATGGCAGACCCTGCAGAGCTTGGAGCCACCAAGCATGATGAAGACAGAGCCAGGTTTGCCTTTCAGTCTATTATTACGACATAATGCCAAGTGACCAGCGACCACATCTTCCAAAGATATACCACGACGAGAATGCATTTCCCATGTAACCGCATCAGCTGGGGATGGCTGATCCTGCTGGGCTCAGCTGCTTCAAACTGTAGCTCAGCTCAGATCTGCAACTCCTGGGCTTATTTTGGGGCCCCAGCCAGAGGAACAGAACTCCAGGAGCCACCTGAAAGCAGAGAAAGGGAGAGTAATGCACTTGGTTATGTGACCCTAGGCAATTCCCTTCCCTTTTGGTTTTGATTTTCCCTTTATAAATCCAGAGGCATAAATTGCTGCCAAGGAGCTCTGGATTTCAGGGGGAGAGAAGAAAACTGCCGAAGGGGCCTCTCCCAGCTTGGGCAATGAACGAAGGGCTAGAGATCCATTTCATATGTTGTAGGCAGAACCGTTCCTGGAGGTGGCCAGATAGGGCTTTGTGCTCTGGAAAGCTCATTTTTCACCAGTAAGCATGTATTACATCCCTACTGTGTGCCAGGCTATACGCTGGGCTCCAGGACATAGAGATGGTTGGAAAAGGAGAAACTCAGTGTCTGCCTTCCCTGGATCTGCAGTCAAGAACATGACTGACAACGACAAGTGCTAACGTGGCCCTACTATGCGCAGATCCTCTTGCAAACACTTGGCATGTGTTATTTCTCAAATCCTCATGTGTGTGTTCCCCTAGTTTTCCTTTGCAGGCGGAAAAACCTAGGCAGCAAGCATTAAAGTGACTTGGCCAAGGTCACTCAACCAGAAAGTGACCAAACTAGAACCAGACCCAGGCAGCTTGGTTTCAGAGTCTGATCCTGAACTACACCACTGGCCTTCCTCTTAGAATGCCAGTGCGCTGCGATAGTGCTGTGACGGTGTACTGGGGTGTGAGACCCCCGTGCAGTGGCGGTCTGGGAAGGCTTCCTGCAGGTGGTGACTCTAAGATGCTGCATGAAGTAGGAGTCACTGGAAGATAGTCCCGGGAAGTGGGGGCACCGTGAGCAAAGGCCTGGAGCAAGGGGGGCGTGAGGTGATCGAGGAACTTGCAGCTGTGGGGGCCTGGAAGTGGGTTGGGAGGCCCTCAAACCTAGACAGGTTTCAGAGGGGGAAGCCATGCCTTCCTCTACACACACCGGCTCCAAAGCAGTCGGAAGACAGGATGAGTCCTGCCTGTAACTGTCCCCTGGGTCAAAACACATGGACAAGCCTAAGCGCCGTAGTAAATGGGGAGTGTTCGTCCCTGACACGCCCGCCTCCCTTTTCACGCCCATCTCTCCCTCCCCTCTCATTCTGGGGCACAGTGGAGCAGCTGGGCATGACCCCGAGGTCTAGACACCTGCAGTCACAGCTTAGCTCTACCCCTTGTCAGCTCTATAACCTGGGGCACGTTACTTAGCCTCTCTTGGCCTCAGTTTCCTTGCATAAAATGACTGCTACTAACAACAGTCACCTTCAAGGAGGCGTTCTGAGGATAATTGGAGGCACTGCACATAAAGTTCTTTGAGGCCTCCCCGATACACAGCAGGCCTCGCTGAGGGTGGTCATTGTTAGTCTTCCCCAGGGGGCCCCACCCCACACCCACCCCAAGAGAACCTGAAATGCAAAGATTCTTGTGACATGAGATGGCCTTTCTCCTAGAGTCGTGTACACAGGAAAGCATATCAAGGAAAGAAGGCAAAGCTTAACCCCAAGTAGCAACTTGCTAATGGCATCAAAAACCAAGACGTGGAGGGGTTGCTCTGGGGGGTGCGTGTGTGTGTGTGGTAAGGTACAAATGCCCGTTTCTTTGCACTCCCAGAACGACACATGCCTCCTCTGGTTAAATGCAAAGCCAGCTGCAGAGTGGCTGGAATGGCAAGAAAGTTCTCAGCAAAGGGCCAAGCCTGACCCTTCAAGAGGGGACGCGATGGGTCTGAGGACCGAGTGATGAGCCGCGGCCGGGAGCGGCTTCCTCCGGGACCTCGGCTGCATGTGAAGGAAGAGGGAGAGGAGCCCTGATACATGGCTCTCTCTGGAAGACACGCCCCATCCTGTTTCAGGGTAACCCGGCCACTCCCAGCGTTCTCCTGGGGCCAGCAGCTGGTTATAAGGGCAGAAACCCTCCAAGCCCAGGCCACGGAATCAGGGTCTGCATTTCAACAAGACCCCAGCCACTCACATGCGCATTGCAGTTTGAGAAGTCCTGTTAGAAAGTTGGGCCAGGTAAAAGGTGTCATGAGCACTGTAAGAGGAGTCAATATGAGTCAGGTGTTGGGTTGCACAGTTTCTTATAAGTGGCAATGTTAGGGTTTAAGGAGGCAATGAAAGAAAACCAGGCACACCGCCAGGGCCTGCTTCCAGGACAAAGCGAAAGTGATGGCTGAACATGGGGGGTCAGGAGGCTGTGGCGCTCCCGTGGGGTTCCCCAGGGTTCCCAGCAGCCTCACGGCCCAGCTGGAGTCGCCTCCCTCTTGTAGTTCCTTTCAAACCTCGCTGAGCACAGGGTGTCTTCTTCATTCAACAACATGGAGAGGGTCTGCGAAGCTGCGCAGTGAGGACCCCTGCAAACTAGTCCCTGGCAAGCAAGGGGGTCCCACCCCCACCGGTGAAAGCCCAAGAGGAGAAAGCTCCCGGGAAACTTACCTGCCCCTGTACATGTGTGGGAGGCAAGAGGTCCAACCCAGCTGGGCTGCTTTCTCTCTGCCAGGCGCGAAGCAGCCTCTCTGAGCTGGACCCCACATCCAGCCTCTCTGAGCTGGACCCCACACCAGCTCTCTGAGCTGGACCCCACATCCAGCCTCTCTGAGCTGGACCCCACACCAGCCTCTCTGAGCTGGACCCCACACCAGCCTCTCTGAGCTGGACCCCACATCCAACCTCTCTGAGCTGGACCCCACATCCAACCTCTCTGAGCTGGACCCCACACCAGCCTCTCTGAGCTGGACCCCACATCCAGCCTCTCTGAGCTGGACCCCACACCAGCTCTCTGAGCTGGACCCCACATCCAGCCTCTCTGAGCTGGACCCCACACCAGCCTCTCTGAGCTGGACCCCACACCAGCCTCTCTGAGCTGAGCTGGACCCCACATCCAGCCTCTCTGAGCTGGACCCCACATTCAGCCTCTCTGAGCTGGACCCCACACCAGCCTCTCTGAGCTGAGCTGGACCCCACATCCAGCCTCTCTGAGCTGGACCCCACATCAGCCTCTCTGAGCTGGACCCCACATCCAGCCTCTCTGAGCTGGACCCCACACCAGCCTCTCTGAGCTAGACCCCACACCAGCCTCTCTGAGCTGGACCCCACACCAGCCTCTCTGAGCTGGACCCCACATCCAGCCTCTCTGAGCTGGACCCCACACCAGCCTCTCTGAGCTGGACCCCGCATCCAGCCTCTCTGAGCTGGACCCCGCATCCAGCCTCTCTGAGCTGGACCCCGCATCCAGCCTCTCTGAGCTGGACCCCGCATCCAGCCTCTCTGAGCTGGACCCCGCATCCAGCCTCTCTGAGCTGGACCCCAAATCCAGCAATCATGCTCAGGCTTCTGGTAAAGATCACATGAGCAATCTGGCAGGAGCTACTAAAATCCTAACAGCGTGGCCCCGCCAGTCCCACAGTTCCACTTCTAGGCATCTGCCCTTGGACTCAAGCATGCACATGCCCAGGCGGTGCCTGAAAGCCCCAGCTCAGGGAAGCCTGGCATCAAGGGAGGTTCTTCACGATGCGATGCATCACTCGAGGTGCATCAGTTCTGCTTCTGCACCCAAAGGGCACCCCTGATGAATTAGGGGAGAGTGGGCGTGTTGCAGAGCACAGAAAAGGTTTTATTACACTACAAAGTAACTAGATTTGCTTTAAGGGCCTGGAAGGACACATACAGAGCCAGGTGCTAACCTTGGGAGAGGGATCAGAACATGTTTCTCAAACTTCATTTATTGCCCCTCAAGGTCCCACCCATGAAATTTTGAACAGATAGACTATATCTATCCATTCATGTACTGCATGTGTATCTGTGTGTTAGACATAGAAGAGTTAGATTTTCTTAGACCCCCAAGAAACAATTTTTGCCCCCTTGGGGGCATCACCCTTGTTGAGAATGCGCAGATGAAGGGGGGCAGATGTCAGGCTTTTGTTCCCTTATTACCATTTTTTGTTTGTTTGTTTCTCAATTAAGTTTTTCTTTTTTTAAAAAATAGTAGCAAATATTTATATAGTGCTTAGTACATGCCAGGCACTATTCTAAGCACTTTATACAGCCTAAATCATTTAATCTTTCATAATAGCCTATAAAGTAGGTGCTATATTGCCCTTATTTACAGATAGGAAACCGAGGTTCAGAGAGGGTAAGTAACTTGCCCAAAGTCACACAGCTAGCAAGTGAAGGAGCCAGGATTCAAACCATGGCAGCCTGGGTCCGAAGTTGGTGTTTTTAGTGATATATAACTGTTTACCACATTTGCATGAAAGGAAAAATGGGAAAGCAGAATGAGGTGTGCTTTCTGTCTGTAAATGGATTAATGCAGGTGAAAGTACCTTTGAAACCTGAAGTGGTTTGTAAACATAGGACCGTATTCATTATTATGATTAGCACGTAAATACTCCCACCATGACTGCACTAGTACAATCAAATCCAAATAAAACCACCGCCAAGCTTGGGGATTTGATATCAAGTTCAGGAAAGGGTGGGGATGAACCTACAAAAAGCCAGAGGCGGAATGAGAGAGCCCCTTTAATTAAGACGAACCAGAGCGTGGGCAGCTGCGGGGAGGAACCTGGAGGCAAAATATTTAGGCAGCTGCGCAGCATTCAGATGGTGGCCCGGCTGCTGGAGTGGCGCCCGGCTCCCTCCCTCCTCTGCCCTCCCCGAGGGTGTGAGGAGGGCTGCCGGCTGGGCACGGGGAGGGGGCCACTTCGGATGCAAGGGCGGGCACTCTGGAAGGAGGCCCAGGACCCCACATGCTCAGCAGCAGGCCCCTCCCCCGGAACATCACCTTTGATTCTTTGGGATCCAAGGAACGCAATTCAAAACCGTGCCTCTAGTCCAAAACCCTTATTGTACAGATGAGGAAACTGAGGCTCAGGGAGGCCGCTATCATTTGTCCAAGGCCACAGAGCGAATTGGCAACGAGTTTGGACCTGGACCCCTACCTCCTGGCTCTCGGGTCACTAAGCCTAACTGCAGGATACGACCGGCCCAGGGCTTGAGAAGAGTCCGTCTCCTTCCTCTGGGCCACCTGAGTGGAATGGCTTCTTTCCAAGTTATGCCAAAAGCATTTGCTTGCTTCAGGGCCTCTGACCACATCATCTCAGGTTTTTAAGGTCTTTATCTGAATCAGTCTAACCCGATTGAAACTCCTTGGAACTCAATTAGAAATTGGTGTTTACTTTTATTGAGCTCTTTTAGAATAGCCTAGACAAAGAAGAGAAAGGGGAAGGGGAAGGGGGGAAGGAAGGAAGGAAGGAAGGAAGGAAGGAAGGAAGGAAGGAAGGAAGGAAGGAAGGAAGGAAGGAAGGAAGGAAGGAAGGAAGGAAGGAAATGAAAACCTGGACAGAAGTTCCAGTTTTTGCATAAGGCAGGCAGCTTGGTATCTTTGAAGTTAAAACTGCTAAACTAAGAGTCTTACTACAGATGAATTTACACCCTCCCTCAACTGTCCAGCCTCTGAGGTCACCTTGCTAGACACAGCTGCTGCTCCAGCCCTGAAGCGGTCTGCCCATGGTAAGACTCGCAGATGTCAAAAGCATCTGGCGTGCTGTGGCAACCCTTGCTGTTCAGAGCCTTTCTTTCTCTCCCTGAGCCTATATCATTACCTGGCACGGTGCTCTCTTGAAGACCCATGACCCAACCTCAGAATCCTTAACACAGAGCTGGAAGCGCCCAATCCAGTCTGCTGGTGTCGGCCCTCAAAATGAAGTTCGCTTGCTTTTCTTGATCTTGTCCAGCATCCCCATTTTACAGATGAGGGAACAAAGCCCGGAGAAGCTAATCGTACCAAGCAACCCTTGGCTCTTAAGAATCGCCACAGCTTAATCAAGGCTGGCCGTGGAGTCCCAGCAACTTTGTACTCACCTCACTTATTATTGACCTAAATGTGAGCCCCATCTCGCCCAACCCTTGGCCCTACGCTACCGATCCCACCTCAAGCTCTTGGCATGGTTTGGTTCGGCATCAGCTAAGCAATCTAGTCCTTGGAAACAAATAGACCCCAAAACACGGTGCCTCAGATGCATTGACCTTGACTTGCCCTTACGCGCTAGCCTCGGGCAGGGCTCCTGAGCACTAGCTTTGCTCCATGTTATGATGCAGGGACCTCAACTCTTTCCGTCCTGTGGCTCTGGCAGCTCCTGGATGGGGGAGAGTGGACATAATCAGCATGCAGCCGACGGAAAGGGGAGACCACAGAGGGACATATGACTTCCCACAGCTTTGGCCCAGAACAGCACGTATCATTTCTGCTCACATTCCATCGGCTGAGACTCAGTCACACAGCCAGACCTAAGTGCAGGGGAGACCGGGGAGTGGGGCCAGCTCTGTGACAAGGACTGAGCCAGAGTTCACCGCAACTAACAATGATTTGCCCAAGTTCACACAGCAAAATGGGGCTAAGTCATGACTTCAGGACCACCCTGCTCCAAAGCTTAATTGAAGAAGCACGTTTCTAGGAGTGTTGGAGATCCAACACTTAAGGGTATTGTAAGGAAGACGCACAATAGTTTATATTTGCATGAGCGAGGTAAAGCTTTTTTTTTTTTTTAATTTGCCATAGTTCTCTATGTTACCTTCAACAGTTTCCCAGAGCCATTCGGTCTTTGGATGGCATGAGGGATCACTCACAAAGACTCACTTGAACACCGGAGACAGAAGGAAAGCGCACGGTTACGCTTAGTAGGTGCTCAGTAAAAGTCTTTGTATGAATTTGAATTGAGTTAAGGTCACATCCTGTGCACCTGGAACAAAATTTAAAAAGCAAAACTCTGAGTTTTTACTCTGCTTTGTCTTAAGTCCCTCCTACCTTACTTATTTCTAAAATCATATTATATTATAAAGACAGATAAGGGGAAGCAACTTAAAATTTCTCACCACTCCCCACACTGGAATGGCCGCTTTTAACACATTCATGGGCATTCTGCCAGATTTTATATACATAATGCTTAATAAAAAGGGGGGTGTGGAGCTTTTAAGAGATTTTACCTAATTAGGCCGAAGTGACTGAGTCCCACCCGGCTTCTCGGGAACCCACTAATGTTTTGCGAGCCACGCTTGATGAAATCTTCCAGCAGCGGGCAGACACGTGACCTGCATATATTCCTAATATGCTAATTTTTGTTTGGGTTTCCGAACAAAACCGGTCTTTTAAAGAAAAATTTAACAGATTTGAAACCAGAAACCCTGTCCTCCCTGGAGGCATTAAAAAATGCAAACTGGAGGCTCCCCATGTGTGGAGGCTATTACCGATTTCCTTCCAAAAACAGGAGAAGTGTTGCCCTGGCTGTAACGCTTCAGGCCCCAGAGCCAGAAACTGTTTGCTTTCCGCGCACTCATTAACCATGGTGTGGGATCCAATAACTGCTCTAATTTCCTACTTTAAATGTTTTTCTTTCCCCCGCTTTTCAAAAATGTCTTTTTATGTTGGACATTTACATACTCGTGTTCGGCCACTTACGCTGATAGGCCGGTCGCTGTCAGACACAATAAAAAGAGACAGAAACCACAGCGAATTACAGTAGCATTAGTGTTGAAAATGGAAATTTAATTTCCAGAAATGAGCCTCGGCAATAAAAGCGCCCTTTGTTGCCGTTCAGATCAGAAATGAAGGAGGCCCGAAAGGAAGCTAGCGGCCGATCAGGAGCATCTCAAAGAGGCGTTTGTTACGTGTCCCAACAGATGCGCTCGACGGTGCTGTGAACGCGGGGGGCCCTGGATAAATGTTTTTGATAAGACCGGAGATAATAATGCCTTACGTGCTTCTGACATGACAGAGCCCTTGGCCTTGGTGACCCGTTTGGATGCTCACAGCGAGCCTGGGAAGGAGGTGGCGCAGAAGTGGAAACTGAGGCTGAAAGAGGCCATGTCACACAGTGTCCCCAAGGTGACCCAGTAGGACCAGGACTAGAATGAGGCCGTCGCTGCTCCACTAAGTAAACCTCAAATGGGGGAAATAGCTGAGACTTCCAAACAGTACTTACCGAGGACCATTTAACTGGGGTTGTGGCGTGAGAAAGTCATTTTTTGAAATACTGACCCAGCCTCGCCCGGTATTTTCTGTCCCCTCTGTCCCCCAACCCTTACACACTCTGACAGCAATGACCAGCGTTCTAGGTGACTGGCTTCAGGGTGCAGAAGGGAGAGAGAAAAAGACCCTTCCCAGCTTTCAACTTCCAAAACAGACCCTGGGAACTCAAAGGCAAAAACATCATTTGAGAGAAAAAGTCTTGAGCCTCTGAAACCTCAGGTTTGGAAATTGGACTATTAAAAGATGCGGCCCTAAATGTCATGAACAAGAGGGTGATAAGCCACCAAGATCAGCAGGGCCATCCCCCAGCCCAGTGCAAGCCAAGATCTGGGGGTAACAACTGAACCCCCACAGAGGAGAGGGGACTCCAGAGGGGAATCCCTTGGCTCTGCTCCTGGATTGAGGCCAGGGAGACAGCAAGCCATTTATTGTTTCCTGGAGAACATATAAATTGACTGATGTTACCCTAAATTACCCTAAAATGCTGCCACCACATCTGGAATCAGCACAGAAACAACAGACTGTCCAATACATGAAGTCAGAACAGTTGTACAACCAATGGGGGAAAAATAATATTATTGTTGCACACCTCACACCTGGACAATTAAAACTTAATCAAATATTTAAATTTTTTAAATTAAGTCATAAAAGACCTAGAAGAAAACACTGAAAATTTTCTTTATCCTTGGAAGGGCAAAGATCTTTCTCATTAGGACTCAAAACCAAGATGCCATAAAAGTAAAGATTGATGTTCAGTTAAATTAAAAAAAAAAAAAAAAAAATTGCCAAAAAAAACAAATACAAGTAATAACTATTTACAAGACTAGATAAGAATAAGTTCAGCCATCCAACAAGAAAATAGATAAGGGAAATATAAGTGACTTTTATTGAAAGTGCATGGAGCTACTGTTTTTCACCTATCAGATTGGCAAAAATCCAAAAGTTTTATAGCACATTCTGTCGTCAAGGGCAGCAGGCGATAAGCACGCTTCATACATTATTGGTATGAAGATAAGTTGTAAAACCCTTCTGGAGGGTAAATTGACAATATTCATCATAATTACTAATGCAGATGTCTTTTGATCCAGCAGCTACAATTCTGAAAACTTATCCTACAGATATAAATTCCTGGGGAGAAATGACATCGACACAAGGCTACCCAATACAGCACAGTTCACAGCAGTGAAAGAACAGAAATAACCCAAATGTCCACGATACAGGGAAATACTATGCATTGGTGAAAAACTGAGAAATTTTCCTATGAACTGATGTAAAAAGATTGTCAAAATATATTAAGTAAAAAAGATCAATGTACAGTATTTTATTAAGAGGCGGATAAGAAAATAAATTCATATTTATTTGCAAATATGTACTTTGGAGGACACACAAGAAACAAATAAAAATGCATACTTGGAGGAAGGATGGGAACTTGGCAGACTGGGAGAAGGATGAGTGAAAAAAAATTTACTATATGTATTTTCAAATTATACTCTGTGAATGCATTGCTGTATAAATGTACTGCTATTGAATGCATTAAAAATCAGTGAAAGATATTTTAGGAAAAGTAAAGTTTTATGTCATTAAGTGGTTGGGAGATCAAGATGGAAATTAAAGCCCTAGCTGGTTTGACTCAGTGGTTAGAGCATCGGCCTGTGGACTGGAGGGTCCCAGGTTCGATTCTGGCCAAGGGCAAGTGCCTCGGTTGCAGGCTCGATCCCTCATGCGGGAGGCAACCAATCTATGTGTCTCTCTCACATCGATGTTTCTCTCTCTCTCTCTCTCTCTCTCTCTCTCTTCCTTCCACTCTCTCTGAAAAGCAATGGACAAAATATCCTCCGGTGAGGATTTAAAAAAAAAAAAAATTAAATTACAGAAGCCAGTTTACCAGGTTACAATTTTGCATAACCTGAGTTTCTGGCCAGTGAGCTGTATCTTTTTACAGTATTATGTAAAAGAAAAACCAAAGGCTCCTGTAGTCAACAATAATTGGAAGCTATTGAGTTAAATAAAATGAGCCTTCATTAGGCAGAGCTTTGTAGAAGCTTAAATAAACTATAGGCATTGTGAGTCTCTAAGAAGAAAGGATAGAATGTATCATTGTGCAAACATATTTGACCCCCCAAAATTTTTTTGGAGCTAGCAAAGTTTTTTTCTTTTCTCATGGAGCATCTTGTGAAGTATCTATACCTCAGGGATCCAAATGTGTGCAGTTTGGACAGAGACAGCTTCTTGCTTCAAGAACACAATGTCATCTGCCTTTAGAAGGTAGGAGACTTTCGCTTCTGACCAAGACATAGGAACTGGTGCCAGAGGGAGGGAGGAGGGGAAACAGTGCTCAGTTAAGTATGAATTTTAGATAAATTATAGGTAGTTTTTCATATGAATATGTCCCATGCAATATTTGAGGCCTATTTATACTTAAATATCTAGTTTATCTGAAATCTAAGTTCAGGTGGTTGTTTTGTATTTTATTTGGCAACTCTATCCTTGAAAGAAGAGAGACATAGGAGCTGAGTCCCCTCCAGCTTTCTACTGGAAGGCACTTTCTGACCACAAAGTAGGAAGGGGAAATGAAGCAATAATAAAATATATATGAAAAATCCCCAAATATATGAAAATTAAACAACACACTCAAAATAATCTATGAGTCAAGGAATAAATTAGGAGAAAAATTGGAAAATGGTTTGAATTAAATAAGGTACATACAACATATAAAAAATTGTGGCTTGCAGGTAAAGCAGAGTTTAGAGGAAAATGTTTAGCTCTATATGCTTATGTTAGAAAAGCAGAAAGGTCTAAAGCTTACGTCTTAAGAAGCAAGAGAAACAAATAAGACATTCATCCCAAAGCAAATAGAAGGAAGAAAATAAAGATAAACATCAGTGAAATAGAAACATGCATTCATTGAAAAGATAAACAAAGTTGATAAATTTCAAGCTAGACTATACAAAGAGAAAGGAGAAAGAATACAAATTAGTAATGTTGGGAATGAAAAGGGGTTCATCACTACAGTCTCTACAGACATTAAAAAATAATAAAGGAATATTTTAATAACTTTATGCTAGCATTTTTGACAATTTAGATGAAGTGTACAAATTCCTTGAAAGTATTATTTAATTGACACGAGATGAAACAATACCTAAATAGCCTATATCTAGTAAAGAAACTGAACTTACAATTTTAAATCTTCCCACAAAAGACCTCCAGGCCCAAGTGGCTTCACTGATTCTCCCAAAACATTTTTGAAGGAAATAATACCAATTCCACACAAACTCTTTCAGGAAATAGAAGAAGAGGTAATATTTTCCAACTCATTTTATGACCTGCACCAGTTTGAGATTTGCCTGTGAGCCTGTGCAGAAGTCAAGCACATGTTGATATTGAACTTTCGTGTAAGATGAAATTTTTGAAAGAGTTCCCCTGTGCCAGATGATCTAGAAAGTCCGGTTCTGATGTTCAATGAAGTGATCTAATTGAATCATTAAATAAACCTACCCTTCAACAAAGGAAATGTAAGATCAAAGCCGTAAGATTCTGTTTCTGAAATTTTGATTTGTTAGGTTGGTCAAGTTTCTTTCCTCCACCCATATACAAAGGTGCCAAAGATAGCAATCTTTCCTGAGGCAGATTGCACTGATTGTTTACCACATAGAATAATCACCACATTCTCCAGTTCTGCTTCCTCGTGTGAACCTTAAGTAAACATTAAATAGCCTCAAAATTTCTTCCCAGCTCTGAAGTTTTGCAGACTCTAAAACTATTGCTGCTTTTTCACTTAACTAAAATGTATCTTCAAATTTTGTAATGTATAAATGAGAGAAAACTGAGTAACAGATATGAAAGGTTAATGCCCTTCATATATGAAGAGCACCTACAAATAAATGAGAAAAAATATATAAACATAGTATCAAAACACTGTCAAAAGACATAAACAGGCAACTCTCAAAAGGAGCCATGCAAGTGATGTATAGATATGGAAAAATGTTTGCCTTCAATCTACATCAGAAAAACACAATTTTTTAAAAATATACATGTTTTAACTACTAAAAGGTAGTATATTAGATGAGTTAAGAGTGTAGAGTCAGTCAAACCTGGATTCCAATCCATGTGTGACTTTCGACAAAGAATTTAACCTCACTGAGTCTTGGTTTCCTTCTTTGTAAGATATACCTAATAATTATACTTCACTTCGTAGATTTGTTAGCACTTAGTAATGCTGACATTACAAATGATAGATAAAAAAAGAGGGATTTTAAAATAATAATGATAACGCACAGTATTTGAAAAGATATTAGAAATATTGTCAATTTCAAATATTGCTAGTCTACAGAGCAACTTCCCAATGTTCAAAAACCTGAAAATTTTACATAAACTTTATGCCTAACAATTTCATTTGCATATATGCTTCCTAAAACATAATCAGAAATATGAACTGCTGGTTATGGGTGAGGATATTGATTGTAAGAAGTGTTTATAATGCAGAAAATTTGGAAACAAACTAAATATTCAAACAATATGAAATTGGTTACATAAATCATAGTATATCTGTAACACAAATTTTCTCTGCAGCCATTAAAAATCACATTGAAAAACGTTTCACCCTATGGGAAAATTTCCACAGCGTACTAAGTGATAAAGGCAGATTACACAGCAGTAAGCCCAGTATGATCTCAATTGTGTTTAAAAAAAAAAAATAGAAAAAGATCTGAGGGCTAAATATCCCTGGTGACAATCTTTAGATAGAAGATAATTTGTTTGTTTTTTGTGCTTTTCTGCATTCCTCAGATTTACTCTACTGATAGTGATATACTTACATAAATCAAAATAAAATAAAATGGAACCGCATCCAAGGATGTGCTGTGCAAGTAAGAACTGCAGTTTTGTTTATCTGTATGATATACTTCCCTGGGATTTAATGGCTGAAAACGACCACCACTAAATGATTATTTAATGTGGTTTTATGGGCCAGCATTTGGGCAGAGCTCAGGCGGGCGATGCCTGTGTCCCACGGGCCGCTGGCCGCAGTCCCTCCGTGTATATCTGGCTGGCAGCTGGATGGCTGGAGGAACCAAGACGGTTCATTCACGTGTGTGGCTCCTTGGCGGGGGGGGGGGCGGGGGGGCTGGTTCAGCCAGACCTGCCCCTTCTCCATCCACTCGCAGGGTTTCGCCGCCTGGGTCTCTCCAGCTGGCTAGTCAGGTATTTCACAAGGCAGCTCGAGACTGCAGGAGGCAGAAATCATCAGTCCTCTTACCGTGTGCACCCCGAACGGCACAGTGCCCTCCCCCTGCGCCCTGGCGGTCAGAGCGGCTCCAGGCCGGCCCAGCTGCACGGCGAGGGGAACAGACACAGCCCCGACGGGAGCCCCCAGTGCCCCACAACTGCTCATTCAAGGAACCAGAAAACAAATCGTGTTATACTTGAGGAAAGAAGTCAGGCTTAGAAGGCCCGCCCCGCCCCCGAACCACACAGATATCCCTAAAAAAGCTCATCCTGAGCTATGGAGCCTGCGGTTATCATGAAACGCCGTCTCCACTGTCCAGCGCCGCGCAGCTACGCAACCTAACACAGCGGAGTGGCCATAGATGTAAATACATATGTTTCTGAGCACCGCGCTCCAAAGCCAGGCGTTTGGAGATGGCTTTGGTTACTGTCCGACAGCCTCAGCCGCAGCCCCGGTGGCCCCCAGGCGGGTTTCACTGGGCTGTGGCCTCCCACGCAAACCCAGATCCCTTCCTGGCCCCGCATCCCCGCCCCGCCTCGGGCTGAGGGATGGTTGTCCTGGGAGGCGGAGCGGGGCCTCTGCTTCTCCAAGGCCCCACCTCTCGCTAACCGCCCCCTGGACTGAAGCCCGCCCACCTCACCCGGGCTATGGGCTGCCCTTGGGCACTTTCCTTTGTGGCCTGACGCAGAACACGCCAACATTGTTAAGGAGTCACAGTCAAGGACAAAAGCCTGCTCTCTCCTGTATCCATAGTTACCTCCGATGGCCCTAACATCTCAGGGCAGATGCAGGCCCGGTGATCTGGGATGTGGCTGACGGGTGGCGGGCGGCCCAGGGCTAGTGGCATGCAAGGGAAAGCGGGATGGCAGAGTGCTGACCCACCACCATTTCCAGCAGCCTTGGAAATCTGGGGACCATGCCCAGGCAAGCCAGGCCCCAAGAAATCCCCACGGAGGTCCTCCTGCGGTGGGGGTGGGGTCCCTGGGTGCTGCCCCGTGCCTTGGCGGGCGCGGGCCTCCGTAGGTGCGAGATGCCAGCCCTGTCTGCCACTCCCGCCGCAAACCTGGAATACATCTCTATTTTGAAAAGCTTCGGGACTTTTTCCCCTCCCAGATGTTAAACATTAAGTGGCAGAGTTGACAGAGACAGACCCAGGGTGACTTTGATTTTTGCATATGCCATTGTGCTTTGCTAGAGGAGGTGGGGGGTGAGGGGGTTTTTAAAGAGAGATACTGAGGAACCCCCACCTTGCCCGGGAAGGGCGGGCGCCCTTCTCAACCACCAGCGAGCACAACTGCTTTTAATTCCAACGAGTTGTTTTCTTTTATCATTAATGTTGGCAGTAGAAAAATAACCCTTTGATATCAAAGAAGGCAGGCCTAGCAGACATTATTAGTATTAGATTAGTAATAGTGGTGGTAATAAATTGGACCAAACAAGAGTTGATGTAATGGACCCTCCTGGCCCCAAGCACGGGGCCTGTCAGCTCTGCTTAACCGCCTCTTCTTTCTGCCCTGGGTTACGAGAGCTCGCGTGTCTGTCTGTCTCCCCGCTGGAGTTGTCAGCACCTGGAGGGCACAGGCCTGGGCTCGTTCACTTTGTTACCTCCCAGCCCTCCGGGGCACGAAACACAGAGAGGCGCTTAATCAATGCCCCGCATAGGATATTCAGAGAAGCCTCAAGTAGCTGGCAGCCTCACTGAACTGAATTTTATAAATTACTCCCTAGTCCAAAGAGGACAAGGGGAGTGGGAGGGAAACGCTCAAGGATTAGACGGTTTCTGCTCTGTTTTTGATTTTGTCTTTAAAGCGTTTTGAAGTGCTGGCCTGGGGTCTGCACACACTGAGCTCAATCTGTAGGGCTGGAGTAGTCACAGGAAGGCCTGATTGAAGTGGGTCCCTGATTGTCCCCAAACCACGATGGGGTAGAAACGGGGAAATCCTTTCAGACGTTGAATAAAAGTTATTCTGGGGCTTAGGCATTCATTCATTCATTCTTTCATTCATTCGTTCATCCAGTGCTCATCCGCCTCTCACTATGTGCCCCGTTCCAGGCAGCGAGGCTACAGCCCTGGGCCCCGTACCCTCGTGAGAAAGGCAGGCTGACCATACACAAGAAATCACAATCTTGGCCATGCTAAGCCTTCCTAAGTGCCGCAGAGGAACATAAAGCACCCCGAGGGAGTAGGGTGGGGAGGGGGCGTCCCTTAGGAGAGGGAGCTAAGGAGGCCCCCTCAGGAAAGGAGGGATCCCTACAGATGACAGGGAAGGACGAGTTCCAGGCAGAGGGCAAGGCGAGTGCAAGTGGGAGTTTGGGAGAGGAGACCTGTGCGTCAGCCAGGCTGCCGAAGGACTTAGGATTTCGCTCTGAGTAAGGTGGGTTTTGAGCATAAAGGGATCTGATTACATCTTAGAAGCACCAGTCTGGCTTCATGGGGGGGGAGGGAGACTGGGGGGGGGAGAGTGAGGAGGGGAAGGGCACTTAGGAGGTTGTTGCATGACTCAGGCTGTATGTGAAGGTGACCCAGAGTCATGGGCAGGGTGAGAGTGATCAGTTTCCAGATAGATTTTCAGGGTAGAGCGGGGGGGGGGGGGGGGGACTGGGGCTGGGGGGGGGGGGAGAAGATGAGAGTCAGAAGTCAAGGATGGCTCGAAGGTATGGGGCCTGAGCACTGCAGACCCAGCGTGCAAGGCAGAGATGCGGGGTGGACAGGGGAGTTTACCTGTGAATCTAAGCATCTCCCCAGGTAAAAGCAAATAAAATGAGGCCACCGAGGACCATGAGGAGCTGCTGTGATGAGCGAAAGGAAGCAGGTGACGGCAGGTTTTAAACCGAGCAGGATCGCGTAAAGGTTCCCTCTATCCCTCATCGTTTTTGCTGAGACTCCTGCCACATTCCTTCAGGGTTTCCTATCTATTGCTTCAGAATCATGGTTTCTCTCAAGGGGACAAGTCAGAATTATAAGGGGAGGGTTTTCGTTACGCAAATGCCAGGACCCACCCTTCACCCAGGAGTGACAGTCCCCTTCCTGGCCAGAGCTGAGGTCCCCAGGTGGGCCTCGTGCGCATTCTGATCCAGAACTGGAGATTTCAAGGCAAACAGCAAATGTGAAGACAAGAGACAGGGTCCTGTCTTAAAAGGGAGCTCTGATCTTGAGGTTAAGACCTGAATTTAAAGAAATTTTATTAGGTTTATTACTACTAGCAAAAGACACTAAGGTTAACCCTCATATTAGAATAAAATTTGGGAGAAGGGGAAATAAATGACTATTTTTGTATTAAAAGTGATATTAAAGTGGTTTTATATGGGAAAAAATATTTTATAATTTTACTATTTAATATTTTATTATTATCAATACAGTAGACTATATAGAGAATTGAGTAGAAAGTCATAATTTCTGGATATTCAGTAATAATCAGCTAATTCTTCCAAGAGTATAAAATGACAGCGTTAAAAACTGCGTGTGTGTGCGTGTGTCAGTGAATCTAGAAATCAATCATATGTCCTTTTTTATTTTAAAAAAAGTTTACAAAGTGCAAATTTACCAACTGCCACCGCGACCAGAAGACAATGGCACTCCTATTGCTGTGGAGTTTTGAACTTCCTAACTTCACCACTAGGGGGTAGCATCATCCATTACATTCTCTCTCTAACGCTCATTTCCACCTGGAAGATGGGCACATTGGACACACTCATTTGGGCGTGGAGGAAAAACAGGGCGATGTGTCTCATGGGCCAGCAAATTCAGTGGGTCCTTTTAGCATCTCCATTTGAAGGATGAGGAAACATGCTCAGAGAGGTTCAGTGACTTGCCAGAGGCCACACAGCTGGAATTGTGCTGAGCCGGTGCTGAAACTCAGTTCTAACTGCAGAGACCACCTTGCTAACCACAATGTTCAGCACCTCTCTGTATGCAATGGAATTATTTCGATCTACTGTTGAAAGAGTCCTAAGGGATCAGTGGATCCAACTACTTATGTGATCCCCGAAAGGTTTTTAAAAATGACAAAGTGCTCTACAGATACAGGGGATTTAATTGCTAATGAAACGGCATCCGGCTGTCTCATATTGCCCCATCAACATTACAGACTCCTTGAGAACGGGGAGCTCTGCCTTTCCCTTTTCTTAGGGCCCTTCCGCTGGTGCCCAGCACCCAGCCGGTGCCCCGAACACACTCATCTAAGCTTGTCCCCTCTGTGGAATCAGAGGAGCCTGGATTGATTTGATTGCACTGTATTATTAATGTCGCTGAGATTAATATCAGCGTTGAATGCCAGAGGAGCAATCCAGCTGCCTGTCGTCTCGAGTAGGGAAAGACAGAGAGAAGAAGCCGTTTCAAGTTCCCCTGGTGAGGCCCAGCGTCACACTGACTCATGACTCCTGTTCAGACCCACACCAGAGCCCGCAGCCGGTTCCGGCGGAGCTCCTCACCAACAGCCCCTGGGACAACAGCTCACATTATGGGGTGTCTACCGCATGCAGGCACCGTGCTAGGCACTTCTGCACAGCCCTACTTAGTCTTACCCACAACCTATGAGGCAGGAACTACCAAGGATGGTCCTTATTTTACAGCTGAGGTTCAGAGAGGTTGAGTAACTTGCCCAGGGTCAGCTAGTTGTAAGGCATAGAGCTGTGTTTCAAAGCCTAAATTGTTCACTAGATACTTTCCGACCTCTGAACATCAAAGATGAGTCAATATTACAGTTCCTGACCAGTTCCCCGAACTCTGGACACTGAGTGAGAAGCCCAAGATCCAAAGAAATGTACAACCCCCAAAAAAGCCAAGGAAGGGAGAATTAACACATCTACCTATCTATCTATCTAAACTTCAGAACACGGATTTTTTTCTTGTAGGTGGGTAATTTGATAAATTTTAGGTTGGTATATTGTTTGTACACCATGACATTAAAATGGATAGACTGGTCAATTTAAGTAGCTGTCACTGACTAGCGGGGGTTTTTCTTACTTCAACTCACAACAAATTAAAGAGCAAGGGACATCATTTGAGTTACTGAGGCTCAAAGGTATCTCAGGACACACTTACCATCGAGTTGGGCCTCGGCACTCTTGGGAAACAATGCCCAGGTAATTATTTTAAATGAGCATTAATTATGTCATTATTAGAAATGGGGAGAAAATGCAATTTCCTTCTGTCACTTCTTGATATCTTAACTAGAGGAATATTTGCCATGCTATTATAACAAGCCACTGTTCGCATAATGGTGCCCAGGCAATAATACAGAGACATGTACATTTTCATATGAATATATCATGCCTAACTAATGAGATTGCTCATTTCATAACTTCAGTT
Source organism: Miniopterus natalensis (assembly GCF_054644295.1). Taxonomy (NCBI): domain Eukaryota; kingdom Metazoa; phylum Chordata; class Mammalia; order Chiroptera; family Miniopteridae; genus Miniopterus; species Miniopterus natalensis. Next base: position 9,298,196 of record NC_142098.1, read on the forward strand.
CCATTTTTATTATTTCATAAAACTGGAAGTCCTTATCCATTTTATGAAAAACACCAAACCTTTGTGAAATTCATTAAATAAGCATAAAAAATTCATTAAACAAGTGAATTGCATTCAGGGCTGCTTTGATGCAAATGCCCTTTAAGCAATGTAAAACTCCATATTGATTTAACCTTTCATGTTCTGATATTTCCATGTGGATATAAAAAAATTCTTTATTCAGGGAATGAAATTAAGTGCTGATCCCTTGATCTCCAGCTGGGCAGGATAGATTGGTCAATTTAAGTAGCTGTCGCTGATCAGCAAACAACTGAATTTAAAAGTATTAAGGCATGTCGATATTTTAAGTATTGTCACCTGCACATCAAGCAAAGGGGAAAAAAATTATTATTCCAGCTCAATTAAGTTTGTGTTTGCCGTCAAGCTGACCTTGAGGGGGCTAGCCCATTGGGCCATGGCTTCGCGCCCTTGGAAGTTGACGAGGGCAACAGTGGCAAGATGTAAAACACCAACAATAGCCTGAATATTTTGAATCCCGTGGTCAGAGCAACCACAAAATAATTAGCCTGGAGACACGGTCCCCTTGGGCTGTGTCCCCTCATTAGCGGGGGACAGCCAGTGAGGCGAACGCTAGTTCAGAGATGGACAAAGGGGTCTGCCCTTCACCTGAGAAATGCTTCTGGGAGCCCTCATTAGGCAAAGAGCATAAGGCAGGTTTCAAAGGACTTTCGAGCAGGGCAGGCTCTTGGAGTTCCTCTCGTCACTTAGTCATTTTTTCACTCACTCATTCAACCAATATATATATTGATATCTATTCTTTGCCAAGACCTAGGCCTGGTACTGGAGGGATAAAGTGTGAATAATATAGCTGTGGTGCCAGTCCTCCTAGAGCTCACAGGTCAGGAGAGGAGTTTTACAATGAAGAAGCTGGTCTCTTAAAAAAAAAAAAAATCTGGTCCATAGTGTTGGATGCCTGAATTAAATCTCAGCTCTGCCATTTACTAATTGTGCGGTGATTCGATCTTTCCAGGCACCAGCTTCCTTGTATTACTATTTCATGAGGCTATTGGACCAACTAAATGAGATGCTGCATATAAAAACAGATGGCAAGCCCAGCCAGCGTGGCTCAGCGGTTGAGCATCGACTTAGGTAGGATCCAGGAGATCAAGGTTCGATTCCCGGTCAGGGCACATGCCCGGGTTGCGGGCTTGATCGCCAGCAGGGGGCGTGCAGGAGGCAGCCCATCAATGACTCTCTCATCATTGATATTTCTATATCTCTCTCTCCTTTCCTCTCTCTGAAATCAATAAAAATATATTTTTTTAAAAAAACAACAGATAGCAAGCAGAAAGTGCCTGCTAAGTGGCAGTCATCACCATCATCATCTTCGTTACTGTCATTTCAATCTGACCCTCTCATGCTACAGATAAAGAAACTGAGACTTGGAGAATCGAAGTCACAGAAAGACTGAGTGCCAGACTGGGACTCACAGGAGACATTCTCATGCCAACAGTGGTCCCCAGGGCCTCCTAAGCCATAGTTTTGGATTCCAATGGGCTTCTGTGACTGTAAAATCCAGAGGTGGATCTGCTGAGGCTTCAGGTAAGGCATGATCCAGGAGCCCAGTGATGTCACCAAGATCCAGCTTCTCTCTCTCTTGATTTTTTTTGGCTCCATTGGCTTGGTAATGACTCCAACTTCAGCAAGCACCTCCTGTCCTGGTCCCAAGAAGGCGTTCAGTAGCTTGCAGAGCTTCCTATTTCTTTGTTCTTGGTCTGGAAGGGAAGAAAGAGAATCTTTGTCTCAGCATCCCTGAAAACTAATACAGTCAGGCCAGCTGAAGTCGCACACCCCCGCCCGAACCAACAACTGGGGCCCGTAGATGGAACACGCGATGGGCTTAGCCTGGACTCACCCGCCTTCCACCTGGGCCCAGGGATGCTGGCAGCGGCCTGCCCAGAATCGCAAAAATCAGGGGCTGTTGGGAAAGTGGGGAGAGTGGGAAAATGCATGCTGGAGATGTAGCCACCAAAGTCCTCACTCAGACTGAAAAGCCACGCAACACTAGAAGCGAGGATTCAACCCAGTCTAACTGGTGTTCATAAACACAGTGACATGAGAAGGAACTGAGTCTGCATTCTTGGCAACACCCACTGGACTGTGAGCTCCAATGGGACACAGACCACATTTGTCCTGCTACCCAGGCATGGCACTGTGCATTTGGGGTCACCAAGGCATGGGTGCGTGTCCTGGTAGGAGTCCGAATCCCATCACGCTGCTCACACATGTGAACTCTTATGTGAACTGGGAATGATTCAGGATCTATCCAGAGAGTGTTGTGAGCATCCAGAGAAAAAAATAGCTGTAATTATGCAAAAGAAATCTAGCAAATAGGACACATTCCCACAATGCTACCCATTATTACTGTCACTTGGGACTGCCAGACCCCAATCTGAGCTGCCCTGAGGTTTCCCATGAAACACGGCCCACAAAGAAGTGTGGCATCTCCAACACACACCATGAGCCGCCTTGACCCAGTGCCTCAGCACTGGGGGTCCCCTTCTCCTCAAGACCCAGAGCAAAGCCACCTTCTCCGTGAACCCTTTCCTAACCCCAGAGCTGGAAGCAACCCCCTTTGACCTTCCTCTCCCACCCCTTTTGGAGCTCGGGTCACGCTCTTCCTTTCCTGGAGGCGCCTAGAAAATGTTTGAGACAATGTGTTGCATTCTGTCTATAGACCAACCCAAATGTGGTGCTTCAGTAAGAGACACGGGGCACCGGGAGGAAACTCAATCTTCGGTGTTGGAATCGGGTTCTAGACGTATCTAAACGTGTTGGGCTCCTTTGGTTGCAGGGGCTGAAACCCAAACCCGAACTAGTTGGCAGAGTGCATGGGAAGAAAACAATGACAGTGTGGTTGTCACAGTGGGGTGGGGATGTTATTGATGGAAAGATGCTCACAGACTCAGAGAAGTTAAGGTTTTGTCATTCCAAGGGACTCAGAAATTTACAGAGATGCTAAGCCACGCAGAAGATAACACAGCGTGCGCGCCCAGCACCCCAAGGCTCCCCAGCTGTGGAGGGAAGGTTTACCAAGTGAGGGAAGCTCCGTTTGCCATGATCACAGGGAATGGGTGGGGGTCGGTGGTTAATCCTCTCTGGCCCCCACTCCCCTGGCTCTGCTGCAGCCTCTGGCCACGTCCCTGCTCGCTTATCCCAACACCCTCCTGAGCTGAGAGACTGAGCGAACTGAAGGTTGATTCCAGGCCCTGGTCCTACAACTCGAGCTCTTATCAAGAGTTCAGCTGAAACGGCTCTGCGAGGCGCATGTGATTATAGACCCGTTCTATAGACGGAGAGACCGAGGCCGAAAGAGCATTTAGGGACTTGCGGTGGGTGGAGGCTTGGCCAGCACGCTGGCATGGCCCCAGACCCAGACCCTGCACCGCCGGCCCGCAGCCCGGTTCCTTGCACATGACTGAAGGAAGCATGAGAGCCGGAGTGCGGGGGCCGGGGGGCCGGGGGCCGCCCCGTGCGCAGCTGTGAGGCAGAGCTCCTGGCCCCGGGGGCCCCTCTCCGCCTCGGACCTGCTTATCCTCAGCAGGCAGGGTTCACTTGCTCTCACTGCAAACGAGAATCCCCGGTGGCAGGGAACACGGATGAGCCCCAGCTTCTGCATTGCGCATCTTGTGGTTCCCTTCAGTGACGGTGGGATCAGTGGATGCGGGTTCTGTAAGGTCCGGGCTCCTCTTGGAACCGTGTGGCTGGAGCGGCTGGAAGGACAGTTGAGAAGACCTGAGCCTATAAGACCATAGGTTTTTTTCAAGCAATTGCTAACGTCCCAGCTTCTCTGCAGAGTCGTGGTCAGCTGAAAAGATGGATATTCATGGCAAGCACGCCGTTTACAGAAAGACGGTGAGGTGGAGGGAGTCACAGGGTTATTTGTTATCTTTAAATCGGCTTAATGCGGAGAGTCCCCTGCTCAGTTCCAGGAAGAAGGAAGCAAGAGATGGGAGAGTCAGAACCCCGTGGGCAGGCAGGGCTTTGGAAGCTGGCAAGGTGTGACCACAAAGCAGGTTCCCTGCTTTGAACCTCACTAACTATAGCGCGCAGAGCCCCCGGCTGGCATTACCAGTTCCTTTCTGCCCTTTGCAAGCTGTGTGACTTTGGGGAAGTCACTTGCCCTCTCTGAGTCCTGGCTGCTTCCTCTGTGATCGGGGGCAGGTGAAGCTCATAAGCGGTGGTTTCAAAATTATATTCTGCTGAGGCCTTCGGCACCCCTCAGAAGCTGATGTCAGGGGGGGGTCCCCTCAGCGGGTGGGATTCTGAGCCCCCCATCCCCACCTTAACCAGAGCATTCTGCTTCTATATCTCTTTTATAATCAGAGTGCCTCATACTATTTGGAGGGAAGAAAGAGTTCTGAGGCTAAAAGGAAGATGAAAAACATTCTGCCAACTTACCTCAGAGGACTTCCAGCCCTTCCTAGCAGCCCCAGGGAGGTAACTCCCTGTGTTTTCTGGCCCTTGGGCCTCTTGCAAATGATTTAGGCACCAAAAAAGAACCACACCCAGACGCCTGTGTCCTGCCTTCTGGGGGTACCAGATGGCTCTGGTACCCCAATGCCGAGGAGAGCTCTTGGGCAGGTCCCGGCCCAAGGCTGCCTCATGGGGGCGCCTTCCTTTCTGCCTGACTCTTGCCGTTCCCTGCAGAAAGCCCGAAGTCTCCGTGGGAGGATGTGGGGTAATTTTCCCTCTCGGCTAAATGATTTCACGTGTCACTCCTTGATGTCCATGAGATTGAAATACAGCTTTTAGAGTCCCGGGCGGAACTGTCTATTCATTTGAGTTAATAACAAGTGCTGACAAACACGATCTTTCCCATCGTGTGGATAAATCCTGCCTCCGTGGTGGACATCTGGGGGGGAAGACCCTCGGCAGCACTTGAGGGCATTGAACTTAAAACCATTATTAGATGTTAGTGTAGCTCCCCCTCGATACCCCAACCCAACAGGAAGGCCTGAGGATACATTGTCTTAAGAGGCCTCCCTCGCACCAAAGGCAAATACTTTAAAAGTTGCTTTGTAATATTAAAAGCGAGAGAGAGAGACAGAGAGAGAGAGAGAGAGAGAGACAGAGAGAGAGAGAGAGAGAGAGAGAGGGAGAGAGCAAATGGGCGAGGGCTGGGTAGGTTTTTTTATGATTACTAATTTAGCAGACTCTCCTTTATGTTTTATTGATAGCTCTAAACATAAATTTGCCTTTGGTATACTTTGCTGCTGATGCCTAAAATAAGACGTGTAAGAACACGTAATCCCGAGCCTATGGCTTTTCAGAATCACGTACAAAGGCTCTTTGTGGCCGCCCGAGCGAGAGAGATTTAAACACAGGAGGACGGGCCTTCGGCAGGCAGGTCTTCGGATCTGGGCAGAAAGAGGCATCGCTGGCTGCTCGCTGGTGCGTCGCTCCGAGTCCCAGCATTCATGCAGATTTAAACACGACATGCCTTCTAGTTTATTCTTGAATTAGGAAGACTGATCTCGCCCACATTTCATTATTTGCAAGTGGAGGATCGTGTGTGCGAGGCCCCGAGTTCACAGGAGAAAAATAATACACTTTGCACCACTTAAGAAGGAGCTTATTTACGACTCGAGCCCGCCGAGGACACCCGCGAAGTATGTGTTACGAGATGCCTTTACACGCTCAGAGAAACACAAACCTCTGTGAACAGGGCCCGTAAAAAGCAATCACTTTAAAGGATTTGCTGTCGGGGTGGGTTGTTTGGTTTTTTTTTTTTCTTTTCTTTCCTTCGTTTTTAAATCCTGAAACGCCAAGGGATAATCAAATGTATATATTTTATCTTCCAAATACTAAATGGTCTTGAAGACCGTGGGAAAGACAGGAGAGCTGATTAATGGGGAGCATAATGAGGCCATTATAGGCGCTATTTTCTTTATAAATAAATGATCTCGATAAAATCTCTTATCCGTGAGGGATGCGCCGGGAAGGATTTGATGGCACTTGTGGCAGGCCGTGGCCCCCGCAGCCCCAGCCCCGTCCCGGCGGGGAGCGCCGTGTTTTCGCAGAGGCCGGCTCCAGATCAAAGTGGCCGGGGCCCCCCAGCTTGCCCGCCGCTGGGGACCCCGGCAGCCAGAAAGGCCTCGTCGTGGTCCATCGTGGCCCTCCCCAGAAGGGCAAACACTGTCTTCTCCTGGCTGGATTTCTGCAGGCCACGGTATAGGGCAGGAGCAGAGAGAAAGCCCAGCTCTTAGTATTATTTTAAAGGAGACAAAGTATCTAATAGTGTGCTCTAGGCAAACACACTCTCGGAGACAGATCAGCTCGACTCCCCGGTATCCCGGAGCACAGAGCATTTTAATAAAAAAAAGATTTTGGCTGCTGCACGAGTCTGAATCCTGGGCCTCTTTCACAGCTAGATGTCCTCAAAGAGAAGCAGCCGGGACCACATCTGATGTTAAACTGAGCTCCAGGGCCTCTGCTCCAAGCCTTCCTCCCTGAACTCCACCTCAGGCCCTCCCAGCCAGGCCTTGCCTTCCTCGGCAGGAGCTCCCGGGCCCCCGGCTCCGCAGGCCCGCTCGCAGCCCGCAGCCGGACCAGCCTCCCTCCGCACGTCAGGCCGGCTCCTGTTCTAAGCACGAGGCTTCGCTCAGCTACGAATCACAAGCCGTTGTCGGCACCTTTTCTTGGCAGCTTCTCTAACCTACTCACAGGCTGAGAAAGAGGATGTGAGTTCCCGGGGCCCTGGTGCTTTGCCTCATTGTAATAGAGGTTTCCTGCACACCTACTGTGTGCCAGGTACGGTTCAGACCATCAGCCTCGGCCTCAAGCAACTCCAAGAGAGACCAGTGGTGAAATTGGACCACTAGGTCCAAAGGGGAAAGATAAAATGGAGTCTAAACATAGGACCATTCATTCATTCACTCATTTTTAAAGTGCCTACTATGCGCCAGCTCGTTTTCTATGTGATGAGATGTCATAACAATGAATAAGCGTGATTCCTATTTTCATGGGAAGTGTAAGCGTCTGAGGCAATGTAATATAATAAGTGCAACAATCAGAAGCTATGAGATCAAGAGTGATTTTTTAAAGCAGACCCTTCTGTGGAAAGCGAGTGTTATTTGGAAGGAAATCTTTATAAGTCGACGGGGTACATACAGGGGTTCTTCCTGAGAAAGGGCAAGAAAAAAAATGTGCTAAACTATACACTTACTAGAGTAAGTCCTTTTAACTAAAGGACCAATTGCTTTCTGGACACCATGATGATTAGGAAGTTAGGGGCTAGTCAGTTAATTCCACTTGTCAGGGAAGTAATAGAGGGAGTGGAGGGAAGGAAGGAGACAGGCGAGAAGGTAGTCCGGAGCCAGGTCACTTCTGAGGCCCATGAATATGTTACACAAGTTCATTATTTTAACAGTTGCTAAAATTGTGCCTGATCATTGGAATCACATTGAGAGCAGATCCAGGACTGGGGTGAGCAGAGTGGGGTACCTAGGGTGCAACATTTAAGGAGGGGTTCATTTTCAGGGTCCAGCGGGTCTAGGGTTGGCACCTAACAGAGGGTGCCTCCTTAAATTTTGCAAAGTAGACACTTCATTACCCTAGTCCCAACCCTGTTGCGGAGCTTTAAACATGATGAGTCCTGAGCCACGCCCCAGAGGTCCTGGTTTTACTGGTCTAGAGATAGACCTGAGCACCAAGATATTTTAAAATTCCCCAAATGATTGTAACGCACAGCCAATTTGAAAACCACAGACACTAAAGATCTCCCCAAACAAGGCACAGCAGTATTGGGCAGAGCTATTAGTTATTGAATATTAGGCTTGGAGCAGTGATGAATGATCAGATCCTTCGCATGCATTGGCTCTTTCCTGGGCAGTTTGCAAGACTTCACATTCCCTCTTCCAATGATGTAGCTCTGATCAGAGTGGCCGGGGGGCGGTTTCACACACTAGCCCTCTTAATGCTGATGACAGCTCTGGAACTTCCACACTATCATCTGCATTTTATGAAGAGGAAAACAAGGCACCTAGCCTAAGGTGCACACGGAAAGAAAATGGGGTATAGTGTTTAACCCCGAGTTTGTTTTCTTTTCAAAGCACACGCTCTTTACCTTCAACCAAGCTACACAGACTCTCCTGGGCAGGTGGCCACTTGTAACCAATGGTAACGGTAAACAAGGTTCTGAATTTGTGATCCGGGAGTAACATAATTTACAAAAGGCCCCTTGCCCTTGGCCGAGTTGAAACTCAAGCCCTGGTGTGCCTCTTTACCTCCAGTCACCACAGTTAGCAGCTGTCCGGTTCTGGAGCGTGCATCTGTGGGGGCTGGATTTCAGGTTTGCTTCTGGTCCCATGTCCCATGCCCATACTCCTGGCTGACGGCAAGTGAGGCGACTGGGGTGCCAGGTTCACACTAACTACCCACAGCCTCCAGAGCACTCAGCCAGTGTTAGCTGCCATGCAGGACACCCAGGTGACCACTTACGTGAGACCTTGAAAAGACAGGCCCCTTCAGCTTGGAGATGCCTAACAACCCGAGGATGTGCTGGGAAGCTGTCCTGAAAGAATAGTGCTCGGTTTCCTGAGCGGCCCAGAGGATTAGGGGCCTGGAGCACACGCAGCCCAAGTAACACTGTCTTGCAAAGTCAACACCATAACCACAGAGCGCTTTAAAGAGGATGCTGTGTCCCCGACCTCAGTACCCTTGAGTTGAAAATGGAGAAAACTGATTGATGGAATAATCGAGATTTGCCTTCTCCGTGGTGCTAGCATTCAGCCACAGGGATATACATATCCCTCCCTCATTCTTTGCTGATAGCATCACACCGCTGCTCAAGATCTTTCCTGACTCCCCACTGCCTCTTAAGCCACGTACAAGTTCAGGTTCTTCACTTACCAGCTACATGAACTTGGGCAAGGCACTCAGCCTCTTGTACCCACAGTTTCTTCATTTATAATATAAAGATAATAATAGTAGCTACTACTTGCAGCAGAGTGGTGACAATGTGATTTTACTCCCGATCCCGTCATGAGGTGGCACCAGTTGCCCCTTTTCTTGAATCTGGGCTGACCAAACGGAGTAGTGACTGTGTCAGTGCCAAACCCAGACCTCAGAGGGCTTGTGTGTTTCCTGTCTCTATCTCAGAATCCTGTCCCTGGCATGTGAACGAGCCCAAGCCAGCCTGCTGAAAGTGTGAAATCATTCAACAGAGGCTGCTCCACTTAGATGACCTCAGACCAGCCAAGCCCAAGCTGACCCATCCATTGAACACAGACAAGTGAGTGAGCCTGAGATCAGCCAAACTTAGCCCACATCTGCAGAACCTCTCTAGATTCAGGATAGATAATAAATTACTGTTATTTTAAGCTGCTAAGTTTTGAGTATTTGTTACACAGTGAGAGCTAACTGATACACTATTTCATCAAGCTTTTATGATTATCAAATGGCATGTATCTAAAATGCTTAGCTAAAGTGGAATAGTGCAAGTGCTCAATAAATGCCAATTAATACTACTAATAATAATAAGAATAGTAACAGCAGAAGGAGAAAATACTCTAAACTTCTTGCCGTAATGTTCAGTGTATCTTGTTTATGCTACAGTGCACCACCTGGATTTAAGCCAGACCAAGCTACTTTCACACAAACTGTGCACTTTTCACACCTTAAACTTGATTATACCTTCCTCCTACCTGGCATGTTCTTCACAGCGTGGGCACCTACCTCCCAATTTGTCTCTGACCTTGAAGCCTCAGCTGAAAGAAACTTCCAGTGATGACCCTCAACAGAGTCAATTTCCCATCCTTCTGTGTATCAATAGAACTTTGATGATTTCTCATGAGATGAGACTTTGTCTTGTTTTGGAGTTAATTATGTCTGTCTCTCCTGTGTGACTTTAGACTTTCTGAAGGCAAACCTGGGGACGTGTTCATTTCTGCTCTTCCCCAGTGGACTCAGCGCAGTGCCTAAATCAGGAATGTGGGGTGCAAGTCAGCCCTAGACAGTTGGCAGTCTTCCTGAGTGCTGAGTTGAAAAGCACCGTGAGGCTGTGGCAGCTCAATTAGCGGTGCCTTTCATGGGCACAAAATGGGACAAGGGGAGCCATTGGAGCAGGCCCTCAAATGTTTGCTAATTCCATTCCTTTTTAAAGCATCATATTTGAAACAAAAACACAAAAATGTGATTTGATGCTACATTTCTCTAGCATGTCTAATTGTTATTTCATCTACCCCTATGACAGCCCCGCATTTATTATTTCCCCTTTAAGAGTAAGATAAATGGATTGACTGAAATCACTCTGCTAACAAGAGGCAGAAGAAGCCCCACTGGAATCTAGATCGCCTGCCTCTAAATTCAAGGCTGCTTGTGGGATACAAATTGTCTTAATTGACATCACAACCCTGAGTTTATATTTTCATGCACCGTGAAAATTCGCTTCAATTATGTAAATTGGAATATTTATTTAAAACACAGGGAAGTACAATATAGCCAAAAGCATACATGTGCGTGCATATATATAACAGAGAGACATAAAATCAAAGAGCTTTCTTTTAGCTCTTTCCCACTGTAATTTCCTAATTCTCAGGGTGGGCAAGCGGGCATGTGCCATAGTTATTGCTATAATAGCATCATGAGGTCATAATTTGATGACTGATTTACTCAGTACTAAATGAAGGTAATATTTCTAGTGTAGTAGTCTTGGCTGAAGAATAAAGGTATTCTGCTTAATTCAATTTTCTGGTTAATAAAAAGCGACTACATAGAATAATTTTTTTTATTTTTGTTTAAAATATTACAGATATCCCTTTTTCTCCCCAATGACCCATTCCACCCCATCCCATCCCCCTCCCCAGTCCCTCTCCCCGCCACTGTCCATGTCCTTGGGTTGTGCATATATGCACAGAAATTCTTTGGTTAATATTATACAGTAGTGAGGAACAAGTGACCTTGATGTACCTAAAGGAGGCAGGCCACAGAAGCAGAATGCTTCATGAGAAAAGTAGGGGAGGAAGCAAACCTTCAGTACAATCCAATCCACATAAATTACACAAGATACACAAAACCACATTCCGTATTTTATATTTCTCATCCATGTGCTTATCATGGGAGGAGAGTGGAAATGGGGATTGGAAAAACAGGAGGAACCAACATTAGCGAGAATATCACTGCAATTATGATAACTGGCTAAGAACTGAAAAATATGAGTCCCGTGATTCTACGACAGAGGTTCAACATTAATGAATTAAAAGCAAATGGAAGCTTCTGTGAAACCAAGAATGGATACAAAATATACAAATACCTCAAAACTATCAAAAGTGCTTTCCCCAAAAAATGCCTTATTGTGGAAAATGATCTTTTGCGCCTGCAGTTCCATCAGTACATCTGAAGCGCTTTCTCTGGGCCAGGTGTTGGGCCTACAGAATACTGTAGGGTCTTAGGGAGCTTAAGAACTGCCAATATCTATCGAGCATCTATTAAATGCTAGGTTCTGCCCAAGGTGTGTTACATGTAGTGTAACTAATTCTCACAGTCTGGTAGCAATTATTATCCCCTTTTAAAGATAAAGAACCTAAGGCTAACAGAGGTCAAGAATTTTACCCAAAAACAAAGCTAGAGATCAACAGATCTAGAATTCAGACTCGCATCCCTTGGTGCACAAAACCCATGTTCTTTCCATGGAATCACACTGTGTACACCCTGGTAATGGGGTAAAGGGAGGGTGGAGATATAAAACTCACACCCGTCTTGCAGTGTCTCGGTGTGATTACTAAAACACCATGTGGACTTTGAGCTCCTGAGGGCACATACCAGTTCTCACTCATCCCCACAGAGACAGCGTTTAGCCGAAGTCTGACTTCACATTCTTGTTAAACAAAAAAGTAATGGCTAACACAAAGAACAGAAGGGCACATGCTGGCTGAACTTTCTGGGAAATATTTTTCCAAATAAGGTAAATTTTATTGTATTTATTCTTTTCTATATATGCTAGGAAGTTGCACAGACAACCACAGATGTTGGCACTTAGCTGACATCACAGATACAATAAACCGTGTACCAACACGTGCCAGAGAAGGCTCTCTCCAGCACTGTCCAGAGCTGGAGACTATCTGGGTTCTTCTACCAAAGTCGAAGGGTTTGAATCAGTTACTACCTCCAGCTTCTGAATCACCACCATCCTCCTCACATCGCCATCACCATCATGTTGCGCCATTGTCACCAGCACTATTGTCGTCACTTATCAAGCACATTCTATGTGCCGAACTCCAAGCTGTGCATTTCAGGAGCATCGTTTCATTTAACAACTTCATGAAGTAGTGCTATTTTAATTCTATTTGGCCGATAAACAAAGTAAGACCCAGAAGGGTTAAGTTACTTGACCTTTGCTTAATATATAGGTAGTAAGCAATGGGATATAGTATATTAGTTGGGATAGCTTAGAAATGCTGCAATAACAAACATCTCTCAAATCTCAGTGACTCGACGTTTACAGAGTTTGCTACAAATCTGAGAAACTTAAGGCCACCCGTCCTCCATGTGGTGACTCAGGGATCCAGTGGCTCCACCTGTCAGCACGAGGTCTGCATATTTGCTGACACAAGGGAAGAGCAGCTCATCCAGAGGCTTCCATTGTCTTAGCCCAGAAGTGACTCACATTACTCATATTTCTGTGGCCCAATTGGTAACATGGTCCTAACTACAAGGAGGCTTGAATGTGTTGTCTCCAGCATGCCCAGGAAGGAAAAGAAAAGTGTATGTAGATGAGCCCTAGAAATAACTACCACAGATAGGGACTCCAAAGGCCTCTTTAGTCTCAGAGACCTGCATCCACACAGAATGTCAGATTTGACTTCTGGAACACGTCCATGGGAAGCGGGGAGGATTATCAAGTGTTATGCCTTGACCCTATGCTCAGATCCTTACAAGACCACGTGCGTGCATTAGCATTTAACCCTCACAATAACATCATGAAATAGGCACTATTGTTCCCATTCAATAGATGGGGAAACTGAGGCTCAGAGATGCAAGAGCCAAGACCCAAAGCAACGGTTTACTACCTCCAAAACTAAGCTACGGCAAGATCACAAAATAATCGCATTTGTTACTTTACAAAATGATTTCAAATATGTTCTGGAGTTTGCATTTATGTCAGTCCTCTGAGGTTAGTAGGAACACCCCAAGTGCACAGGTGAGGACCCTGGAGCTCAGTAAGGTTAGCTACATCACCTAAGAGGCCGTGGGGCCAAGTCCGTCCGTGGGCAGAGATAAAACATCATCAAGGCAAAGAGTTCCGGGACCGGGAGAAGAAAAGGTAGAAGCCCCCCCACACTCGGTCTGGCAGCCCAATCCCTGGGGGAGAGAAGGCAAGAGAAATTTCAACCTTTACAGAGTTCATGCTCTTAAACACTTATAAAAGCTTTAAGATCCAGACAAAATCCAGACCTAAGTGCAAAGGTTACTGGAGTTGGGATTTTATTGCCAGATGTAAATCCATCTTCCCTAAGACCTGCTCCAGGTCCCTTGTGCCTCACTTGAAATATTTCACGTGTGCTGAATGGATTTGTTGGCTCCTGTTGCTTTCGTAAGTTATGAAGCCCAAATTTCTTAGGGCCTGGATCCAGCAGGGGTGGCTCTCACTGCCGCCCTCCAGGCGCAGAATGCAGGACGGCTTTGCTTCATTCCTGGGGATTGCCCTGATTTACTCTTTGATCCCCCATTTTGGATTTGGGGGTGTTACTTGGTTCACATCAGTTACCCCCACCCTCGGTGCCCAAGTTTGGGCCATCACTCCCACCCATCTGTGGCCACAGCTGACTGGTCCAGCCACAAAGATACTGGACCCAAAATGGACCAATCAGATGCTCTCTCTCAGGAATAGGACACTTCTCAAAAGGGACCTTAACAGCAGCCTCCTGGAGAGAGCGTCCCTGGGCCTCGTGCTGAGATCTCTGAATGTGACTCCCCACAGTGGGATGTAGAACTTGCCCTCATATTTTTGTTCCACTTGACTGAGACAAGGTCCATCTGTCGCACAAGCAACAAACCTTAACTGACATCTGCGCTAACCCACCAGCCTTCAGGACAGAGACACGTCACCCTCAGCCTTCCCACCACCCATGACCTGCTTTTCTGCATTTCTCCCCCAAACGCAGCAGCTTCACCTACTTTCTTTGGGAGCCGTCACAGAACGGCACGGCTGAGTCGGTGGGACGGGAGAAGCTGAGAGTGAGTGCTGGGCCGGGGTCGGCGTTCCAGAAGATGCTGTATCTCACGGGCATTGTTACGCACAGCCTGGCTAGAGCCCAGAGCTGCTGGTCAGAGGCTCGGTGGGACTCAACACCCTTCTCAGCCTGCCCCGCTCACCTTCCCTGGTCCCAGCCCATCCATTACTCCCCCCCGATCCTGATATTGTGATCTCCGAATCTCGCTCCATGGCTTTGCCTGCGCTATTTCTCCTCTTACCTAGAATGCTCTCCTCCATCTCTGCTTAAAAACCCAACATGTCTCTCACAGGCGGATTATTTCTTTGTTTTCAGTACACAGCTATAAGGCACAATTAGCTAAAATTAACCACTCCCATTGCCCTTTACGCTTATTCTCCCGCGTTGTTCTTAACAGGTTGTATCACTATTACCTGATTTATTCCTCGGCTGTGCTCCCCACTGGGCTAGCTGTTATTTAAGCACCCCTTTCTCCCTGGGATTAATGACACCAAACCAGCTACCATGTCCCTCTTACAAAGAGGAGTTTGGGGTTTGTTTCCATTTTATTTATTTATTGTTTAGTCCATCCAACGATAAGAGATGCAGCCTCCTGGCAGAAAAGTCTGCAGAGATCCAGTTGTCAAGTGTGGAAGTAGAATGTGTTTCAACTGGGGGGGGGTGCCTGGCCCTGCACATGACTAACAGGGAAGGTGTTCGGGGTGGGGGGAGAGAGTGGGGCCAGGGAGATGTGTGAAGGGACGTGTAACAGGAAAGAAAGAAGGCAGATCCTCCTGTTTGCCATTCGCCAGCTCCTGAGTGGGCGCACCTCTTAGAACCCAATCCTCTATCAAAAGGGCTCATCCAAATGCCCCATGGACATTAAGAAGAAAAAAAAACCCACTGATGGCCTCCACACTGAGGAACACTGCACGGGTGTCGAAAGGAGGAGTGTCTATGCGCATGTTGGAAAGAGTACAAGCCAATCGTCGCCTGAATAGAATGACATTCATTGTACATAAACTAGCAAACATTTCTGTGGGGCTACAGAGTACTAGGGACAGTTCTACGTGCTTTACATGGTAATGTATTAAATCATCAGTCGAAACCTGCATGATAGGCTTATAATCACCATGTTACTGATGGAGAAATTGAAAAACAGGGCCTAAGAAACTTGTTCAAGATAACGTGGCCCGTAAGTGGTGGAGCCGCTAGATAGGTAACCTGTACACCACCCACAGGCTCCCTACGTCCAGACTCTCCACCGCCATGCTATGCTGTCACTAAGTGTGTGTGTGTGTGTGTGTGTGTGAAGAGAGAGAGAGAACTTCTATGTATAGCTTATACCTTTATGGCTTGTATTAACATAGGAAATTTCTGGAAGGCAGCCAAGAGCTGTTAGGAGCCCATGCCTCTGGGGAGTGGGGCTAGAATAATCAGATGACTTATTTGTCTCTTTGCACACCCACTGCACTGTCTCAGGAATGTATTCATCTGTGGGTAATAGAAAACCCAATTAACAGAAACCAAAACAAAACCAGTTGATTTGCCTGATGTAACTAAGAGTCCAGAAGTAGTGGTTTACTGGCTCCCTGACAACAGGCTACTCTCGTGCAATTATCTTCCCAGTAACTCCCAGTCCTTACTTCATTTTTCCTCCATAGCAGTTAGCTTTATCTAAATCTCTGTATTTTACCTGTGTGCCTTGTCTGTCTCCTGCTCCGGAATACCAGCTCCATGACGACGGGGACCTTGTTTCGCTCACGGCTGTGTCCCAGCTCCTTGCACTCTGGCCAGGTAGAGAGTGAGTGCTCAACAAACATTTGCTGAAGGACCGAACGAATGGATGCTTCTGCTTCGGTCACCATGCCACTCCTGCCTCTGTCTTCTTTTGCCATGAAAGCAAATGCTTTCCCAGAATCCTCCGCGCAGGTGTCCTCTGAGTCTTCTTGGCTGGAACCGGTTCACAGGGCATGCTCCTCTCGGCCTGCAGCAAAGGATGTCAGAAAGCCAGGAGCCAGGGGTCACAACTGCACGTGGCACCGGAGACAACCTCAGGATGCTGAGCCAGGAGGGAGCAGGGAGTGGGTGGCAGTTAGACAGTCAGCCACACCCCGCAGGGAGCTAGGCTTTTACCGGGTGCACGTCCTACTTTCATTTCTATTTTTCATGAATACAAATAGCCAGGCCCCACTGCAGGCTCGCTCAGAATCTCCGAGGGTGAGGCCGAGTATGTGTGCTTTTTAAAGATGCTCAGAGGATTTTAATGCACCGTCCACGATAGAAGGAACTTTCCAGAGGGTCCACACTTCAGGTAGAAGAGTTTTGAGTCCTGAAAAAGGACATGTGACCTGACTCCCGTAGAGATGGAAGCTCAAGGTGCCCTTGTCAGTCATGGACCTCAAGCTCTCCATTTGGGAGATGAGTAAAGCCAAGCTTCCAGGAGGCTAGAGACTTGTCCAAGGCCTCCCAGCCCGTCAGTGCTTGACCCCCTTCAGCTCTCGGCGGTCTTATTCGTCATCATCAAGTGTTTACAGTGAGGAGCAGGGACCTCTCATTACGTACATTTAGCTTTTGCAGGGAAGCACCCAAGTATCAGTGTTTCCTTTCTTCGTTCACTGCATAATCTAGAGTAATAAATTAGTCCCAAAGCAGAAAGATGCCCTTAATCCCCACACTGCTTTTCCATATCCCTATGGTGTTTATAATGTAAAGAGAATTTTAGTGGTTAATATCTGCTCTCGGGCTTCCCCTTTAGATGTGTATAAATTTATATTTCATAATTAGAGTTGCAGGCTTCCCCTCTGCTCTACCCCTGCCCTCGAGCTGGAGAGTGACACAGTAAATAGTTTATGTTCCCTGGTCTACCCTGACAGTCTAATCCCCCCATGTATTTCATGCTGTCTCTGTCGAGTTCCTTTTCTCCCAGCCACAAGACAGACCCCGAGCCCAATGCCTCCATCTCTGCAGACTCGAAGCAGTGTGATCCTGGAGCAATCCTAGGCACTGCCTCCAAAAGATGCCAGCTTTCAGGCAGAGGAGGCAGCTTTCAGGCAAAAAGAGCCACACCAGGGTCATGCTGGTGGGTTGATCACTGCAGGTTAAATGCCTCATGCTCAGCACCGTGCCTGCGTGGTTGCTGCAAACAGTGCACACTCTCTTTGTCTTCTGGACTCGTGGATAGACAGACCTAAACAGCCAGGAGGCAGAGGTATGTGTGGCTTTAAAACTTCCAGGGGAAATGCAATCACAAAACCGAGCAGAAAGAGCAAGGTGTCACCTCGGCAGAGACGGAAGGAGCTGCCCGGCTACCTCCCCAGGCCTGCACGGAGCCCCAAGGTCAGACTGTGCTTTCTTGCAAAAGGTGCTGAAGCCCATAAGAGGACCGTGCCATTCAAAGACTCAGTGGTTCCCAGGTTGTCTCAAATGCTGATCAGGTATGTGGCCCAAACCAGTGGCTTAATCCCTCTGAACCTCAGGTGCTCATCTGAGAAAAGGTGGTAAGAAACCCTCCCTTATTTACTCCCAGAGAGACAGGGAGAAGGGAAGAGAGCAAGTCATGAACCTGTCGGGAGGTCTGAAGCAACCGAGGCACTGATGCCCTGAGCTTCCACCCTGGCCAGGCCCCCTCCCTCACCCCCATCAACGAGATTTATGAGAGATGTGTTTTCCTAGTCATTTAAACATTATGTGTGGTGCTGGTCATCAGTTGAAGGCAAATGTGAAAAACATCGCCTGAGCATCCGAGGTGTTAGTGTCGAACAGAAAAAAATGCCTGTTTGGCTGCCCCCAATTTTCCATTTCTATGCAGATATTCAACACTGAGTAGATGGAAAAAGTAGGGGAAGCCAACCACATGGCAGAACAGGAACAAAGCAGCCTGGGTCACTGCGTATTAAGGGAGGTGGTTATTTCTTGAAATGTCACCATCTTGGCAATTAAGCATTTCATCTGAAACATGTACTTTTCCCAGGACTTTGCAGCCAGCAGCCTGAGCTCAAACCCTAGAATTTCAATCCTAGTTCTATTACATGGGGCAAGGTGCGCCCTCTTAGGCTCCAGCATCTATAAAACAGAACAAATGCTATCCAATTTCACGTAGATATTATAGCTAAACTATAAATGCCGTGGGAGCGGGGATTTTAATTGTCTTGCTGACTACCAAATCCCCAGACCCCAACTCAGTGCTCTTTAATAACAAGCGCTCAATAATGCTTACTGAGGGAATGAATGAAGGGTAATGTAAAAAGTGCTTAACCTCGGGTCTCGAGTCTTGAGATCATTCCAGAAACCTTAGGCCACTTTCCAAAATCACTGTGAAAGCTGGATAAGGGATTTCAGGATGACATGAAAATAGTTAAGTCATAGGAATGGAGCCTGGGTGAGGGCAGAAAGCTGCTTGGTTCAGGGAGGAATCCTCACCTCCTAGAACCACTCCCAGCTTTCAGTAGGAGCTCATAAAAGTCTGTTGCATGAATGACATGTGCTGTTCTTCCCAGACAGGCTGTATGCTACTTGAAGAGAGAGGCCAAGATCCTCTGATAACCTCACTAGCACCTGGTGCTACGTGTGCACAAAAGATAGTACCTTAGGACCACAGACCATCAGGGGCGCAAGACCGCCTAGAACCACCGCCACAGGTCAATGGCAAATCCCTACGAGGGGGCATGCAATAGTTTTGACTCTAAGTAACAGAAACATCTCTAGGGTCCCTGAAACTCTTCTGGCAGACAGAATTTCAACAGAACATACTGTGTAATTCCACAACCCTCTGTCACTATGAAAAATGTCATGAAGGGGATTTTTCTTCTCAAACAGCAACATGCAAAAGTCATCAGTGCTAGAAACTCAACGATAAATGGAGAAAACAAGAGGCATGGGTCCGATCGCTCTGGTTTTATGAATAGACTATCTCACCACCCCACTCATTTATAAGACCCTCCTGAGATCTTTTTTTATAGCAGGTTATGAATCATCTTCATGATATCTTTAAATGGATGATCAATACTATATTTTCCCATAAAATGTTTGGTTTGAAATCCGATTTTAAGTGCATTAGAGTTTTTGTGCACCGAGTAGGTGAATGCCATAATAAATTGTCATCAAATACGAAAGAAATACGGCAGAGATTAATTGCCGTATTTATTTATGAGTCTATAAAATACCTTGTGAGAGTCCTGGCACATTTTTGGGATACCAATTTGAACCTTCAGGAAAGTTAAAAGCATTACAAGGGGCTGCAAGGAGATTTATTATCAGAATGTTTTTAATTGCAGACCCAAGCAGACATGCAGGTATTAGAATGGCTATGTCCTTAATGGGCATGTCTCGTGTGTTTCTCTCTCTTTTCCCCTTTAAAAATGATATACTTCCCATATTTTTATTGATTTTTGAAGATTTGTAGTAAATTACTACAGCCAGCATGTGACATCACAAATGGCCCCAGCTTCCCTAAAGTAGTGGCCCAGGTGGCACCAGAAAGAAGCCTCCTGGTCAGTTCTAATGCTCGGCTTTAAAAATGAGAGAAACCACAGTGAAAGAGAAATGCCACCAATAAGACAAAAATGTAGATGGCTTGAAGCTGCTCATATTTTAATCAAAGCCTTAAAGTCTATGACAGTGAAATCCTTTAAGGGGAAGAATGACAAACTATGATCCTTATAAACACTGTTAGCAATGCTGTGTGGGAAAATGCACAGCCTCCGGCCACAGTCAGAGCCAGCACCACCCAGCTCCCCCATTTGTCCAGGCTGTGATTCTGTCCCTAACTGTACACTCAAGGCCATACCTAGGCCCCATGACAAAGGGGAGAAAGGCCGTGGCACCTTATCCAAGGACTCAGACTCTGTCCCCTTTAAGGTCTTTATTTCTTCCATGCTCTTGTTTCCCAAAGACTTTAGCTTCAAAAATGGTTCCTTGGTTTTCAAATCCACACATCTGTTGTTTACTTTCTATTTTAATTCTTTGAAAACACATGAGATGCCTTGAGCTTATCCTTAGAAAGATGTCCCCGTCCACAGGAGAAAATAATTAAGAATTTCAATACATGAAAAGCACTTTGAAAGTGAGCACCACGTGCCCTTAACTTCCCAACCTACCAGGCAAAAACGAAGATTAATTTTTTTTCTCTTCTTCAAAATAGTCACTAACTAAATCCAATTAATTGGGGTTTTTTTAAAAACCGATGCACATATATAGACATAACCTTGGCTGGATTTTTTTGATTTTTTTTTGGTTGCTGTTTTTGTTTTGTTATATACTTAGTCACAGCTGGGCCTGCTAGCTGTTTTCCATTTTAATTAATGATCTACACCAAATTTCTACAACTCGTGAATTGTTACGTAAGCTCTTTCGTAATACAGGCTGATGTAAAAGCAGTGACCCTGAACCTATGTGCTTCCAGTGGCATCTCTGTGGGTATTATCTTGCTAAGTCCTGCTGTCACCCAGAGCACTCCGTGTGCATCCTCAGTGCGACTGGAGTCGGCAGCGTCTCCTGGCGGCGCCTGGCCTCCTGTGTGTCTGAAATACGGTCTGTGGAAAGGCCCAGCATCGGGAGGTCTGGATTCTGCTCCCTCCTCTGTCATCTGCTGGGCTTGGTGATCTTGGATATGCTTCTCACCTCTCCAGCTTCCTCACCATGAGCCTTAAATAAGAAAAAGCGGGGGGGCCTGGGAAAGTGCCAAAGCACAGGAATGGTGTTATTAACAAGCTGTCCCCTCGAACTCTGAGCTCAGGTTTGCACTTGGTGTGCTGACCCTCCAGGAGCTCTGAGTTCATTCTCTCTCCTTTCACTTTATCCAGAAGTTCGTTCTTTCTATTTGCCACCTTCCTGCCAAGAGGCGCCAACACCCTTATCTGGGAATCGCTGCCTCTTCAGTTTCCCCTCCTGGTGCCAGAGCTGCTGTTGACAACACGCAGTCGGGCCAGGCCGGGGCTCCCTGTGCTTCCCGATCAGATGCCGCGCGCACCGCTTCCGTCAAAATAATTAGTGTTCATTTCGGCTGCGCTGGGGGAGACCTGCGGAGACCGGTCAGTGTAAATTATAGATGTGTCTGTCCAGATGGGCTTGTTCATTCATGCATAGATTGGAGGGAATTTCATTCTTCTCAGTGCAAAACCAGTCCCTAAAAAATCCTGTACTTAATATAATTTCGTACATTTTCATCTATATTATTGTGCCCATATACTCACATATTCCATCTATGAGGCACTTGAAGTTGATTTAGGGCATGTCTGGGTTATTCCCCGCTATCTTTATGAATCTTTAGGAAATGATGGACATTTCACCCAAAATAACACAGCATGATTTGTTTTCCTGTGTGTGTATGTGTGTGTGATGCTGGCATTCAAGTTTATTGTCAAAGACACATCCTTTACTCTGCTGGCTGGGACCTTCAGTGCATTTAAAGCAAAGCAACATGGAAATAAACAAGGTGGGTTATTAATACACTCTCTGCTCCAAATAGGCCTTTGATTGTTGACTTTGTTTCATATTTGTTTTAATGAGCAGCTAGAGGAAATACCAGGGCGTGCTGCATAATACAACAAACGAATCTGTGTCGTTGTTTAAAATACATTAGGTTAATTGACTCCCTTAAATATAACTAGGAGAGTCTGCATTTGATAGGTTTATTTACTTGCTTCAATAAAATTCTCTGTGTACACATATACAATTGGGCATTTTTCCCGAAACTAAATGAATCACCGCTGAACAAAGCTATAAAAAGCCAGCATGGTGGAGAGACTCAGCGCTCGAATGCTGAAGTGGGCGCCTGTCGACAGTCAGGAGGAGAGCAAATTCCACTGCAGTGCCCCTGATTCAGGCTTTCCAAGAAACAGGCTTCTTCGCACCTGAGCTTTCTGCCAGATAGAGGTTGATATTGGTTTAACTGCTGGCTTTGTTTTGTTATGGGTCCCAAATGGGCTCCCAGAATGATAAGAGTAGGCACACTTCCTAAGAGCCAATTTTAGGGAACCCTACTAAATGCTCAAGGTAGTGACAATCACGTGTCAGCAGCCCAGGGTAGGTTTGCTGTGGGTACAACCTCTCCCTGGGAAGGAAATATTCAAACCGGGACTCCAGTGCCTGGAAATGCGAGGCTTCCTCTGGGGAAGGCAGGCTGGTACCACCACAAGCCGGTGCCCACGCGTAAAAGCTGTTGGAGGGAGGGGGGAATTTTTCTACATAAGAAGAAAAAAGCTGAGGTACCTTCAGAGTCCTACCTCCCAATTTATTTCACCGCTGTTCTTCCTCCGCTTTTCCTTTTCTTCTGGAAAATCATGTTTCTTTTCTCTACTCCTAGACAGCAAAGGCAAGAGGGAGGCCTGGAGGCCCTTTGAGTGCATTGATACTGCAGAGGTCTTATAAATCAGCTAAAAATCAATACATCCTATGTGGTAGTTTCTCCTTTGCAACCAGATCGCCAGGGGACAGAACTAATGCTTTTTCCCCACCACTATCCCCATTTTTCTGTCATAAAAAAAAAAAAAAAAAAAATCTGCTTTAGAACGAATGGGCGAAGTTGCTGAGTAAGGATTTCAACTATCTAATTTTATTACTTTACAATTGACATACCTTCCCTCTGGAAATGTTTGCAATTAATTAATTAGCAGTAATCTTCCCCAAGGGACTAATTGAATGAATTCTCACTCTAAAAATATAGCTTAGATGTATCCAAGCCGCAAATGTGTGGATGGCTCCAGAGTGCATTTTGAAAAGTCAAGGGATCGATCTATTACAGTGAATTTGTATCACTAAATCAATCAGGCGATAAGCACAATTCTTTTCCTAACTAGGAGTTTCCCGGGTTGAATGCAAGGTTTCTCCAAGTGAGAACTCTCGCTGGGTTTGCTAATATTTAGAATGGAGCTTGTCCTGTTTATCTCAGGCAGAGCCTGCGGTTTGCAGCTTCTTTAAGCACCTCAGGCGTTCTGCAGAATCTGTAAAGAGAAAAAAAAGAAGCTGGAGACGTCCTTCTAAAGAGGTCGCTGGCTTCCCTGGCCTACCAGTCCCTGCTGCAAGGTGTCAGAGGCAAACAGGGCCCCCAGACCTTGCCTTGTCACTCTGGGCCTGGCAAGGACCCAGGGCAGAGACCTGAGTTGTCCCTAACCTCGGGGTCACACGTTCTTGCATTTCAACTAGAAAATAAAACTGAGCCCTTGGACCAAACCCCCTCCCCTCATTCCTCCGGAGAGGTGCGGCGAGGGCCTGGGAGAGCGATTTGTAAACTGTAAAGCGCAGTGACCCCGTGAGTGAAAGGCCAGGCTTTCTGAGGTTGCTGGCTTGCAAATCCGAAAGCCAGAGTTCCGCTGGCATTCCGGCAGCACGGCCATCCCTTCTGGGCCCCAGACGGCGCGGGCTGGAGGCCCTCGAGGGGAGGCTCGGGGCCTGGGGAGTGAGCCTCCCGCTGTGCGGAGTCTATGGTGCTGGAAAACTGCAGCCGCTTTCCCTATGGGGAGGGGAGGGGGCGGGCAGGCAGAGAAGGCGCACCCCTTTCCCAAGCCCCAAAGAGCTCCTTTGCCCATCAGTGCCCGCTTGAGGACCCCTAGGACGCAGGGGGGTGGTCAGACCACTAGGCCCAGCCACGCGTCGGGGCGGAACGCAGGGGACGGGCGGCTCCACCGCGGCTCGCCAGCGCCACCGCCAGCGGAGCGCAGCGCAGCGGCTGCCGCTCGGCCGGGCGCCTTCCCGGGGCTCCCGCTCCCCGTGGACACGGCGGGCGGGCGCAGGAGGCCGCGGAGCCTCACCTTCAGAAGAGATGTCCGGCGAGGGGGGGGGGGTCTTAGCTCGAAGTCTGCAGATGCCACGGGTCAGACTTTGAGCGTTTCCAGACTTAGATTCGGAGGGGACCGGAGCCTTGGCCTCGAGGGGGCACTCTCTGGCCTATTCGAGGGCCAGAGGGGAAGAGAAACCCCGGGGTCAAGACCCTGGCAAAAGCCAGGGCTCGGAGAGCCTGAGCCAGCTAGACTTGGGGAGACTGGAGAGCGGAGCCAGATCCCCGAGGACAAAGACGGGCGGGCCAGTGGGATCCGCCGACGCCGCCCAGCGCTGCCCCGCGGGGAGCCGGGGGCCTGCGGCGCGAACAAAGTTCCCCGCGGCGGGGGCGGGGGAGCCGGCTGGAGACCTCCCCGAGCCTCTGCTCCCCTCCACCTGCTGGTGGGCAGCCTCGGCGCAGCCTTCGCCCACCCCAGCTCCCTCCCCTCCCCTGCGCGCCTCTGTTCCCTCAGACTCTTCCTCTCTCCCCTCTCCCCTCCTCCTTTCCCTCCGGCCTTTCTCCCCCACTTTCCTCCTGTTCTCTCCTGTGTCTTCTTTTGTATTTTCTCCCTCGCCGCCGAGGTTGCTTCTCCCCTCCTCCGGGCCGCGGGGAGGAGGTAAGCACGCTGCGCCCGGGGTCTGCGCGGCGCAGAGGGAGGCGTTTCTCCTACTTCTCCCGGGTAATTTGGAGAGAGTGTATGTGCGCGCGCGCGCGCGCGTTAATGTAAAGCGAAAAGGGGTAGGATCCAGCGCCAAGCAGAGAGGGTCAGGGTCTTTGACATTCCTCACCAGCTGCACAAACCTCCCGGAACAAGTGTGAGCGTGGGTGAGAGTGGGCGCGCGCACACTGGCTGGCTGCGCTGGGCACGTTTGGTGGCCCGGGGCCCCTGGGCCCGGGGGCCGGCCAGGCAGTCCGGGATCACCGTGACGTCACGTTGAGCCTCTGGCCACCTTGGACCGGGACACCTCCAGAGCAGCCCAGCCCCGCGCGCGCCGCACCTCACCTTGCCTCGCCACCGCGCGCCTTTGGGAACTCGCAGCCTTTCCCGTCCCCCTGCTCATCCATGGGCCCGTCTGTCTTCCGGACCACGCGAACCGGTGGAGCGCCTTCTGGAGCGCAGGGCTTGGCAGCCGACCTGCCCTTGGCTCTGCCTCCAGTAACGCCAAGTGGGCGGAGGACCCGGCGCTGGGCACCCGCGGCTGTGTGAGGAACCGAGGCAGCACACTGCTGGAGGCGCAGAACCGCGGGGCCGAGGCGGGAACAAGCAAAAGAAGAGGCAGGCGGGCCAAGGACAGCCACCATGTCCTTCCCGCCCTTTGGACACCCCTATGGCAGCGCTTCCCAGGTAAGAGGTGCCTCCTCGGGGGGTGGGGCCGACTGGATGGAAGGGGTGCCCAAGCACTCGCCGGCCCCTGAGCTCCCTCCTCTCGCACCAGTCTCCGGGGAAACCAGAGGGAGCAGGGGCCCGGGTCATGTACCACAGCCCACTGTGACATCCTCAGTCCCTGGCTGGGAAGGTTCCACACCCCCAACACAGCCTGGAAAATCCAGTGACCCGAAACTTGGACACTCCGACCATGCGCTCAGCGAGGTGGGTGGGATCTCGGAGATCTTCCAGACAGGCCTCCTTACTGTACAGATATCGGAGGTGGCCAGGAGAGTCTCAGAATAAAAGGCTTCCAGCCCAGAACGTTGTCCATCTCACAATTTTCCTGCTGCTGCTGGCTATTGACCTCTGTCCCTGTCTTCCCCCCTTCCTTGGGTGGGCTTCTGGCTCCTACAGTTTTCCAGACAAGCGTGGATGACAAGGTTTCCTGGAGAAATTGTGGGGACAGTCACCACTGTTCTCCAGTTTCTCTCCAGAGCGTGGGGTGTATTTTCCTAGGGTCTAGTTCCAGCCCGACTCTGACCCGCTCTGAGATCTTGGACAAGTCCGCACTTTCTCTGGCCCTCCCTCTTGCCCTTTCTATAGACTGGGAGCCGGTGTGAGAGGTGATGAAGGGTCTCTAAGGCCAACTTCTAGCTATGCCTTTGCAGGATCCTGTGATGGGAAAAGGGGCGGGGGTCTGCGAGAGAAGCAGCCCGAGTGGAGTGAATCTTCTATAATTTTGGTTTCAAAATGTTCCCAATGACCAGACCGTGGGAATCTGAAGCCTCAGCAACGGATTAGGAGTGTCTATCTATAAGGGCAGTCTGGGTGAATTGCGTCTTCGGATAATTCCTGTTTCAGTGCTCAGCAGAGTACTGAGCACACGGTGGCGTGAATGAAGGAGCGGTCTGGCAGTTCCAGTCTCTGACCTCGAGTGCCTTCTCTCTCGCCCCGTAGTTTCTGGTGTCTGCAAGTTCCAGCGCCACTTGCTGCGAATCCGCCCCGCGCTCAATCCCAGATGTGGCCTCAGGCTCCACCCCAGCGGCGGCTCTCTGCTTAGCACCCTACGACAGCCGGCTGCTGGGCAGTGCCCGGCCCGAGCTGGGCACAGCGTTGGGCATCTATGGAGCCCCC
Organism: Miniopterus natalensis; assembly: GCF_054644295.1. NCBI lineage: Eukaryota > Metazoa > Chordata > Mammalia > Chiroptera > Miniopteridae > Miniopterus > Miniopterus natalensis. Next base: position 9,324,669 of record NC_142098.1, read on the forward strand.
TACGCGGCCGCTGCAGCTGCCCAGAGCTACCCGGGGTACCTGCCCTACAGCCCAGAGCCGCCCGCGCTATACGGGGCACTGGTGAGTACGCGGGATGAGGCCTGGGTCCCCGAGCCAGAACCCACTTGCCCTGGGGGCAGGAGTGGCAGCTGCTGGTGAATCCATTGTGACATCTCCAGGGAAAATTGAGGAAAGACACACAACTTCGAGGACAGGAAGCGGTTAAGATTGTGTATAAAGGGAAAAGCACGTCTTTGCACCATTTTACTGTTTGCAGAAGTTCACACTGTTTAGAAAACATTTGCATTTCTATGAATTATGCGAGGAAGGCAAGTCATCACTTTTCTCAGTTTACAGATGAGGAAACTGAGGTGCAGAGGTCAACACCTAACCCAAAGTCACAGAGATACCAAAGGTCAGGGAATCGCTCTGCAAGAAGTTGAGGCTGGGAAGTTCCCCAGCTGGTGGGGAGCAGGATACACAAGCAGCAAAAGTAATAACAGCTCATATTTAACTACCGCTTGTTCTGCACCAGGAATTCTGCCCAGAGCTCTTCTTCAATGACCTGTAGGGACTATTGTTACGCCCATTTTACCAAGGGGAAACTGAGGCACGGAGTGGTTAACACCTGTTCCCAAGATCACACAGTCAAGGCGAGTCGTGGTACTGGGAATAAAACCAGATTTGACTCCAGAGTTTACACCCTTAGCAACTACCCCTCCTCACCTCTTCCCCAAATGTAGGGAGAACTGAATCCTTTCTTCCTGCCCCACCAGAATCCTCAGTATGAATTTAAGGAGACTGCAGGGAACTTCACACCCGGCCTGTCACAACCAGGAGCCTATTATCCCTACGAGCCAACTCTGGGGCAATACCCATATGACCGGTAAGGCATGGGGCACACGTGGCTGGCACCCAAAGCCCTTCCCCCTCCACTGCGGCTGCCCAGGTAGGGCTGATCTGGGCAGAGCTCAGGAAGGGGGATGAGCGGGGAGGGAGTGGAGCAGAACCTCACTTCCAGGCTGCACACCGTCTCCTGCCTGCTGCCCCAGGTTGCCAGCCCCCGATCTGTGAGCCAGGTTCTCCCCACAGGTACGGAGCCATGGAGTTGAGTGGCACTGGGCGCCGGAAGAACGCCACCCGGGAAACCACGAGCACGCTCAAGGCCTGGCTCAACGAGCACCGCAAGAACCCCTACCCCACCAAGGGCGAGAAGATCATGCTGGCCATCATCACCAAGATGACCCTCACCCAGGTGTCCACCTGGTTCGCCAACGCGCGCCGGCGCCTCAAGAAGGAGAACAAGATGACCTGGGCGCCCAAGAGCAAAGGCGGGGAGGAGAGGAAGGCAGAGGGTGGAGTGGAAGAATCCCTGGGCTGCCTAAACGGTGATACCAAAGGTACTGAAAACGTTCAGCACCCCACCTTGCTGCGGGGTAGCTTTTATGGAAGGCACTCCTTGCTTACCCTTGCACGAGCATCCCCTGCATGCCTCAGGGCCTTTGCCTGCTGGGTAGCCTCCGCCTGACTTCCCCACGGAACCACTTTCTTCACTTTAACGTGTCGCCTCTGAGAAGCCCTCCCTGGCCACCTACGCCTATGCAGCTTTCCAGTTATTCTACTATCAGCCCCTTTCATTTCCTTCGCCATGCTTATCACTATGGCCCCTTCAAGAATTCCAGCTCCTCTAGAAGATCTCTCCCTAAATTAATGCCTCAGTGAGGTCTGGCAGATCGTTAGCGCTTCATAAATATTTGCTGAATTAAATCATACACACCAGCCACCTGTGGGTGTGGGAATTGGGTAGAAATTGTCCCCTTGCTTTCACGTGGTTGAGAAACTGAGATCCAGGTCTTAGGACAGCAGCACAAAGTGTGGGTTTCCTTGGCCTGGGGGTGCACAGAGAGGAGGAGACTTCCAAGGGGTGGGGTCCAGGCCGGGGTGGGAATCCTTTCCCTGGGGCAGGCCCCCAGCCCCAGGGCAAGGGTGAGGTGGCGCGGTCAGCCTCGTGACTGACTCCCACAGCGCCCTGAGTGCAGTGCACATCTTGCTAAAAGCTTCTCAGGGGGGGGCGCTCCGTGGATTCCCCTTGGGGCCTGGGGCTTTTCTCACTCTCCCCTGATTTCCTGCAGACATTGCTGCCAGCGGAGAAGCGGGGGTGCTCGGGCTGAGTGACCTGGAAGACCTGGAGGAAGACGAGGAGGAGGCAGAGGAGGACGACCCAGAGGAGGCAGTGGCCACAGCTGCGGACAGGCTGGCTGAGTTCCCCAAGAACACGCTGTCGCGGCCAGCTCGAGTGGGCCGGCTGGAGCCCAGGGAGTGCGGCCTGGCGGCTCCCCGCTCCTCATTCAATGAGCCCCCCGGATCCGGAGAAGCTGACTTCCTCCGGGGGGAGCCAGAGGGCCCCGCACTGACCATGCATTACCCATGCAGCCAGAAACCACGCATCTGGTCTCTGGCGCACACTGCGGCGGCAGCCAGCACACTGGAGGGTGCACCTCTAACCCCTCCCAGGCCACAAAGTCCTGAGTGCCATCTGATTCCTGGACAGCCGGCAGGCTCAGGAGGGCGACCCGTGGCCCCCAGAAACTCCGCCTGTGAGGAGTCTTCCCGCGTAGCCAAAGCCTCCGGAAAGCCCGGGTTTGCGCTGCAGGGGCTGCCCCTGAACTTCGCTCCGAGCCTGCGGCGGAGGGAGCCAGCAGTGCAGTGCCAGTACCCATCTGGAGCAGAAGGTAGTGGGCCCCCAAAGGTGCTGGGAGCGTCCCAAAGACACCTGCCCATATGCTGCCCAGCCACTGCATCCTCTCTCTGACTTGGGCATGCCCAGGTTTGACCGACCACGCACGAGACTGTCCCACAGCAGTCTTTGAAATGGAAGCTTAGAGATAATATTTCTAGTTTCCCCTCATTTTAAAGCCAAATAATAGTAATAAGCTCAGAGTGAGACAGTGCATTACTAGGATCACTTAGAAAGTCATTGAAGAGATGAGCAGCCTACACCTCTGCCAAGTGCACCAGGTAGGCACCATCATGACCCCCTGGCACAGATGTCTTTGTCCCCTGCCTGCCCTTCAGAGGAAGGCAGCTGGCCCCTGCTGTGCTCGTATCAAGAGTTTGCTGGGGCTGGGCAGGGACCTGTGCTTTCTGAGAAGCGTGAAGGGCAGAGCCAGACACATACAATTGATTGAAGGCCAGTGCTTAAGAGAGCTTGCAGTCCTCTCTGCAGCCCACTTTCGCTCCTGAGGAGGGTAGCCCAGGGTTGGTGCTGTCCCTGGAGAGCACTCACAGCTAAGATCTCCCCCCTAAGCAGGGTGTGACTGCCAATCAGGGTGTCCCCCAGGCTGGTTCTCTGGCCATGACTGGTGGAAGGAAATTTCACCCCACAAAAGGACATTCCCCAAGAAATTGGCAGCCTCCAGCAATTACTGTCAGATTCTGCTCTTTGTAGCAATTTCTCTCAGGATTAGCGGCTGGTTTAGAAAATTGGGTTACACTGTTATTTGAATTTACACTAAAAGGGGTCCAAATGTTACCTCTGGCAAGCAAATTGCTTCTAGACCTTTGATTCCCTTCGGATGAGACGCCAGCGACCTCCGATTTCCTAGGAATCGCCACCAAGCGGCCTTTGGGTTTTAATCAACCTTTCCTCTCTCAGCAGGTTAGCGCAATGGTGCGATTTGTGGAAGCATCTCGGAAATAAGCCCTACTTTTCCAACTCACCTTCACTCTTAAGAAGCTGGGAGACCTCACCAGGAACTAGGGGCTCTCACCCCGCTTCGGAGATGGACAGACACCCAGAAACCCTCCTGCAGGCTCTCCTTGCACGCAGAGTGGCTGGCAGAGGGGGGCGTCCTATCAGATCCCGGAGAAAGTGGCCGGGCACCTTGGGGAAGGCCGGGGAGCCCGCGCCCCCTCCTCTGGATTCAGGGTCTGAAGCTGCTCCCTCGCCTGGTCCCCTCGGCCCCCTCACTTTGTAACTCCCACGAGGACCTGGCCCCTAAGGATCGCCTTCGTCTCCTCTCCCCGTCCCACTCCTTGCCTCCTTAAAAATCATCAAGCGGAGCCTGAGCTGTGCGGCCTGTCTGTGGCAGGGGCCTTTGGAGAGGTCGGGGTGGCGGGGGTTCTGGGGACAGGGCAGGGCGGGCTGCAGACTCAGTCGCTTTCAGGGCAGGAAGGGGACTGGACAAGGCGCTGGCCGAGGCCCGGGCGCCCGCCGCGCAGCCCGGGGACGCCGCGTGGCCAGCGCGCAGCCCGCGGTCCCCGCGCTAAGTCCCGTGCGCGGGGCGGGGGCGGGGGCGGGCGCGCGGCGGGGGCTGCAGGCGTGAGCGCGGGGCTGCGGGAGCTGTCGGGACATCGGTCTGGAAGCGGCACGTTTCCCGGGCTCGTACGTGGGTTTTAAGTTCACTGGGAGCAGGGGCGATGGGCGTCCTCTCGGGCTTCCCTTGACCGGCCGCTGGGGCCCCCGCGCGCCTCGGGTGGCACCGAAAGGAGGAGCCCGAGGCTCCCAGGGTGTTAGGGGGCGGGACGGGGCGCTCTTTCCTTTAAATCGGGGTCGGCAAACACTTCCGGTACAGGCCGACCAATGGGAGCTGGCGGGCGGGAAGGGGGCCTGGTCGCCCCGCAGTGGGGGGGGCGGGGTGCGGGTGGGAAGGATTTAAAGATGCCCGCGCCGCGCGAGTTCGCGTCCCCAGCGCGGTGGCTCCGGCGAGCTCGCCGCCGCTCGCGGGGAAAGAGGGAGGTGAACGGGGGGGGGCCCCCGCGCATAGAGGGGAGCTCAGGGAGGGAGGCTGCGGGGCGGGCAGGGCCGGTGTCCTGGGGGGGGGGGGGAGACGTTTTAAGACCCTCTGAGGCTGCAGGAGGAAGGTGGGGAACAGGGCGCAGGCCGCCTCCCTGACCCGCCCTGTCTTCTTGCCACGATCCCGGTCAGAAGGGGCTTTTGAGATCATGAATGACAAAAATACCAAACCCTTCCTCAGATGAGGAAACTGGGGGTGGGGTGGGGGCGCTGCGGCAAGGGCCTGGCTCAGGGTCACAGAATCGGTGCTGGGAAGGACCCCAACTTTCCACTCAGGGTCCTTTTCGGTTCACCCTGCCCTCCCCCACTTCCTCTGGGAAATCCCCACCCTGCTTTCCTTCTGCTTCTGGGCAACAGATGCGCCTGCCCCAGCCTACCCTGGGGACCCTCCAGTCGCCCTCACTGACCGGTGGCTTAGGGTCTGGGAAATTAAACTGCGAAAAGATAAACGTTATTTCCAGTCGGCTTTGCAGGATTAACACTTGCAATAAAGAGCATTAGCAGAAGGTTTCTTTCAAGGACCTCTCCACCACGCCCCCTCCTGTGGGACCAGGAAGACCCTCTGGAGGCTACAGAGTCTGTGGAGGCTTGTTCTTAGGGCCCCCAGTTGGGAGTGGGGCTCCAACTAGCCATTCCGAGGCAGGAGAGGGACCCTCAGCATCACACTGATGGGAAAGCGCAGGCCAGAGAGAAGGGACCCCCTAAGCCAGAGGTCATGTGGCTGAACAGAGAGTAAAGGGTGGGATCTGGCCTGCACACTACCTCCAGCCACTGAGCCTTTTATAGGAACAGTGAGCCTTAGGAAAGGAAGACCTTCTGAGTTGTCCTTCCTTACTGCCAGGACCTCAGGAGGTTGTCTCTCCATCTCTTGTCTGGGAGGCCTGGCCTCTTCCTGCGCTCCCAACCCATAACAGGAGACTGCAGCCAGGATTGTCCCCAAAATCTGGGCCTGGTTGGCTTGAGAGAGTGAGGTATGAAAAGGACCACAAAGAGTAGCCTGGAATCCCAGAAAATGGCTTTGCCATCTCAATCCCATTACTACCTTATTACGTGACATGGACAAGCCCCTTCCTCTCAGTTTCCCCTGCTGTAAAATACAAGGATGGTCTAGATCTCCACCCTGGGGTATGGGTGAGGGGCCTGAGAATGGCCCGTCTGAGCGTGCAATTATCCCAGCCTCAGCTCCCCAGCAGCAATCTGTTCCCACCATCTCTGCCCCCACTGAGAGCCTCCTGCAAATCTCCCAATATAATCTCCCAGAATCATATTTTGAATACTGTTTTGATTAAACACCAGAGCCGGGGGAGGGAAGATGCAGCCCTGCTCTCCTCGGCTGAGCCTACTGGTGCCCACAGACAGCTGGCCTGTGAGCTCAGCCAAGTGCCTGTCAGACGCAGAAGGGTGATGTTCTCAGGTTTAGAGTCTGTAGGAGCTAGACCTCCAAACTCCCTTGACAGTTAAAGTGTCCCTTCTGTCTCCTGGGGGACAACCACCAGGGGGCAAGGTTGAGAGAAGCTGAAACAGGGAGCCATAACACACCAGTGTCTTTATTAATTCCTCTCCCACCAGGAGTCACTCCCTCAGCGTTGGGCCCACTAGATGACCTCTCTGGTCACGTTTGGCTCTAAGATCCTGTTACCCTGGTAGTGATAATAGCTTGAGGAGCCCTTACCATGTGCCAGACTCCATGCCTTGCCCATTAATTGCCCTGACTCATTTATATGTCAACAGTCCTAGGGAGCATTATATTATACTTACTCGTGTGCCGATCTAATGAATGAAGAAACAGAAGCTCAGAGAGGCTGAATAACGTGATGTCAGTTATCCGGAGAGCATGCAAAGAGGTCACACTCTGAGCATCACTGATTCTTAACCACTAAGCTCTAGTGTGAAGACATTCTATTATTTTAAGATTCTCTTATTCTATTATGAATAAAAGCCTGTGTTTCTGAGACTCTAAGTGTCTGTGAGTCTGTTATCTAATATCTCTGGAACTTCAGCTTGCCCTCCTTCCTTCTCAGGAATGTCCAATGGACAAAGACACCTGGTGCCTCCTGGACCCACTCCCAAATCCTGGCTGAGGGCACCCTCCGCCTTTCCCACTGCCCACATCTCCTTGGGACGTGGCTGTCTGAGACACCTTTGATCAGTGTTTGGCAAAATGTAGCCCATAGATCTCCACCATCAAAATCAGCCCATAACAGAAGAATCCCATGGAAAAGTGGCCCAGAAGATCTACCTTTGTATCTAACAAGCACCCTAGGTGGTCTGATGGGCCTCTAACCTGAGTAGCAGTGGCTGAACCTCAAGTGGCCAGACCCTAAGCTCGGCATTGGGCTTAGGACACCTGCTGTTGGCCCAGAGTAAATCACATCCCAGTAACAGGTGCAAACATTTCCTCCAGGATTTAATCTGGATTCACATCCAATCTCCTCATCTGGTTCAGCTTCCCCCCTCCCTCATCCTGAAGCTCAGAAGCTTGTTGTTTTTGGAGGGGGGGAGGTAACCTAGGAGACTAAGTTGCCTCTCCCAGCTGTCTGAAGACAAACTAGGATTTCAGGGTTGGAAGCATCTTAGGAGCCCCATGTACCTCAGTGTGTAAGAGAATTCGGTCCCCAAACACACAATCATGCAATCAAGAATCTCTACACATTTGCAGAAAGCCAACACTAGGAAGGAAAGACTATATCTTTAACAAATAAATACACTGCCTCCTGACACAGCCAGTAGCAGCCTCAGCAGCATTAGAAAGTTCTTTCTTTTTTGAACCAAATTCTTTCTCCAAATAACTTCTGAAATCTGTCTCCTGAACCAACAAGACTCGTTCTTTCCCCTACCTTCTGTTCCTAAGGGACTTGTTTGGCCCTTACCCTGAAATCAGAGTAAGAATGGAGTCAAATGCTATCTCTGTTATATGGCAGAGGACCCTCTATCGGCGTGATTTTCTTCATTAAACGTGAAGTTGGAGAGGGGGAGAAACAGTGATCTGAGTCCTTGGGCAAGTTACCAAGTGTCTCTGAGACTCAGCTTTCTCCTGGCAGGTTGGGATCATGTTAAACCACATAGCTCTTCCATAATTTCCACATTTCTCTCACTCAGCTGCCACAGGGACAAAGGTTTAGATCAGTGTTACTTGAATTTTAGTCATTGGCAAACTAACTCCCTGACTTTTGCCAAGAGCTGAAGTGAGGTTAAAGACAAGTTAGCACCAAACAGAGGCTTCTCCTTTGTGAATCAGAAAGCGAGCTGAAAAATTAAGAGTTTGGGTCGCTCTGTGATTCTGCATTATTTAATGGCATGAGCAGCTCCCTTAGCTGCGGGTACACATTCTAGTCTTTGGTCAGTAAATCTGCATTAATGTAAAGGGTCATCATTATTTGTGAGATCATCAGAGACTGACGTCTTCCCTCATTGCTGGGACTGCCTCCAGATTCCAAGTTGGCTTCGTTTAAAGTCTTAGAGACCCTGTCCTAGAACAATGATGCCAACAGAGGTAATGATGATGAATCTAGAGCTCTCAACCCTGGTGGCGCATAAAGGCAGCCAGGGAGGTGTTTCATTTCGTTTTGATTTTTAGTACCAATATCCAATCTGTACTCCAGACCGGTTAAATCCAATCTCTAAGGGTGAGGCCCAGCAGTATTTTTTAAAGCTTCCAAGTGATTCCACTATGCAGCAGAGGTTGAAAACCAGGAAACTAAATCCAGGCTGTTTCTCTTTCCAGCCCCAGTGTTTTCTAGAAGCTGTGTAGAGGTGAGGGGTGGGGCTTAGCCGACTAAGCATCTAGAAGCCTATGGTTTTCCCTTTGAATCTACGGATTTTTCCGTTTTTCCTATGGTAAAATGAGGTATAATGTTTGCATTTTTCCATGTGGTTTATGAAGGATCCCAAAGATGGATGTAATCCTGGACACCCAAGGCCAGTGTCAAGCCAGGGGAATCCTCCTTGAGCCCTGCCCATCCCATCCCCCAGTTGCCTGCACATAGAGTAGAATTGTGCCAAGTCGCCCCTGGGGCAGCTCAGAGGTGGCTCTGAGCAGGGGTGCAGGCCCTTTGGAAGTGTTTCTTGGTGTTCCAGTTATGTATTGCAGAGGAAAAATCACCCCCAAACTTAACGACTCAAAGCAACCGCTCATGGACCTGTACTTTGGGCAGCCTTCAGTGAGGATGGTTTGTTTCTGATCCACGTGGTATTAGAGGAGCAGCTCGACTGGAGCTGGTAGTCTACTTCCAAGGAGACTCTGGGCTCCACCCCATGCAGAGGCTTCCCCTCTCCGTGGGCTGCATGAGGTTCCTCACATCACCTCAGCCAGGATTCAAGAGGCCCGGGTGGAAGTCACAAGGTTTCTTATGACCTCAGAAGTCCCAGAATGCCAATTCCACTGTATCCTATTGATCAAACAAGTCACTGAAGCTTGTCCAGAGTTAAGAGGAGGGAAATCAACTCTATGTAATGGGAGGAGTAGCATAGAGTTTGTAGCCATTGCTAAAGGTATGGTTTTGAATACACTTCCAGGCTTGACTCTCCCATTCAACATGTGGACTTAGGATTCTGTCTTAGTCAGCTCAGGTTGCCATGATAAAATACCACAGACTGGGTGGCATAAACAACAGACATTTATTTTCTTATAGTTCTGGAGGCTGGAAGTCCAAGATCAAGGTACCGGCTGATTTGGTTCCCGGTGAGAGCCCTCTTCCTGGCTTGCAGATGGCCACCTTCTCATGATGTCTACACATGGTGGAGAGAGAGTTTTGGTGTCTTCTCTTCTTATAAGGGCACCAGCCTTACTGGATCAGGCCCCTACCCTGATGACCTCACTTAAACTTTAGCACCTCCACCAGGCCCTTTCTCCAAATATAGTTCCACTGGGGTTAGGGTTTCAACATGTGAATTCTGGAGTCGCAAACACTCAGCCCATAACAGACACTAACTCAGGACCCAAGATGGACAAGGCCAGTTAGGAAGCAGGTGAACAGGGAGAGAGTGATGACTCTCTGGCCAATGGTCTGGGCCAGTCCCTAGCCACAGAAGGTGCTGGCTGGGGCAGGCATCTAACTCCCCATCACATTCCCCCATTAGAGCCCTGGCCTGACCATGTGTTGGTAGCCTCAACGTGGAAGACGACAGTGACATATACTCAAGTGCTGTTAAGTGCCTGACACTTCATACAATCTCAGAACAGCTCTCCACTCTATAAAGGAGAAAACTAAGTCTTAAGTAAGTGAAGTCCTTAGTTTAAGGCCCAATTGCCAGGAAGTGGCCGAGTTGGGGTTTTAATCCAGGTCCGTGCAACTCAAAGCCCAGGCTTTCCTCCAAGCAAAGGCAGGAGGCTGGATGCATCTATTCTAGATCATACTGTACAGAAAAGTGGTGAGAGGAGAGCACAGCCTCTGAAACCAGACTACCCGGGTTTGAATCCCAGCTCTGCCATTTATTAGCTGTGTAACCTTAGGCATAACCTGTCTGGGACTCAGTGCTCTCATCTCTAAAATGGAAGTAATAATAGTACCTGCCTCACAGGACTGTTGTGAGGAGTAAACAGTTGCTGTGTGAAGCATTAGAATTGTGCCTGGCCCGTAGGAAGCATTGTACAAAATGCCAGCCACAACTTCTCCTGCTACACCCCAGCGGCCCCTGCCACGGGCCTGCTCCATGCCCCAGCAAGGCCTGGCACCACTGTTGTGTGTCCCCCACCCAGCAGCCCCACCTGCCTCACTCATTATGCCAAGTCCACGTCTCAGCCCCGGCGTGTCCCTCTTACCTAGAGCAAAGACATGGGGTCATTCACTCTGTGTCCATTTAGGGAGAAACCTCACCAAGTGGATTTTATGAATTGCTCACACTTCCCCTTATCAAGATTAATGGCACCATTGTCCACGGTCAGTCCTTCTGTGGTCACAGCTAATGACTTCAACCCTCAACACGTTTCCTCTGCATTTGCTTCAGAAAATCATTCTGAGCAGCAAGACTGCTTTAATAGCCACTTGGTACTAATGATGCCTTTTAAGTGCATAAAGAGAATCTCTAAGTACCAAACGGGAGGCCCACTGCCTGGTGACAACAGCTATTGACATTGACACGGAGGCAAGGTCAGAGAGCTGCCGACCACGAGGACTGTTACTGGGCCTAACAGTGGGGATGTTTTCAGTACATTGGAAAACTCCTCATCATTCCCTGTGGCTCCCCAAACTTCCATCATTTGCTGAACCCGCTGGGTACATTTCAGAGCTTAACGGCCTCTGCTAGCTCTCACTTCTCCTTTACGACTCAGGCCCTATCCCAACTTAGGCGATGTTCACTTGATATTTTTTTTAAATAGATTCACTTTTACATTTTAAGTAAATGTTCTTGAAAAAACAACAACATTGCATTGCTACGCACTCTTTTCTGCTCAGATGGAGTCTAAACACCAACCACTCACAATAAAAAAAATTGAGCAGAATTTAAGACCAGGGCCTATGTGTTTCAGAAATGAAAGGTTGGAGTCCTACTGGGGAGAAATGAGACAAATGGGCAAGGACTGGGCAAGGTGGTGAACACCAGACCATGTACTAGATCTGCGTCCACGCTCGGCTGGTCGGGAGGCAGCCGGGCAGCGGGAGTGAGGCCCTAAGTAGAGCGGGCAGGGCACGCTGGCCTTATGGCCTGGCCCCACCGCTGAGCGCCCGGGTGGCGGTGAGCTAGTAGTGCCTTCATGTCCCCCAGCCTCAGCTTCTTTGTAAGGAATATGGGATAAAACTGGAACGGAGCTCATGCGGCGATGGTGCGGACAAGCTCAGCTGATGAATGTTAAGTGTTTAGCTCAGGGGCTGGCACACACGTGCTCAGGAAATATTGGCTATGGCTGTATTAACTTGCTCTATGGCAGTGAGGCTCCCTGGGGAGGTGACAGACAGCTTCAGCCTGCCATCCATGTCCCTGCTATGATCATGATATAGACTACCGTTCCAAGTCTCTCATGGGTCACCTCACTGGGAGGTCTCAATTCTGTCAGCAAAGGGGCCATTCCCCAAAGATGGAATTTGGGCATGTGGTGTCACTGTCAGACCAAAGCATTGTTTCACAACCACACTTCTCTCCTCTTTGGGAACTGACCCTGGAGAGTGCTCCTTTCATTACAGCTGTTGTCTCCCAGGGATGCAGATCTGGTACAGGGTCTGGTTCTGCCACCTTGCCCAATCCTTGAACCCCTTCATCTCATCTCTTCCCCGTAGGACTCCAGCCTTCCGTTTCCAAAACACATTGGCCCTGGGAACACTTTCTGATCAATTGTTTTTATTGTGAGTGGTTGGTGTTTAGATCCCATCTGTGAGGTGGGGGAGGCCACCCTCAGGAAGGGGGTTCCTGGGGGCTGGCTGGGGCCAAGAGAGACATTGCCAAAGGGTGATCCATAAACTCTCAGAAAGCAAGAAGAAAGGCGGGGAATCCATTGGAGAGAAGCAAAGTGGAGCCTAGATGAGGGGGAGGAAGTGAACTGAGGACATGGTGATGAATGGACACCGGGGATATCAGCTCAGAGACTGCAGAGGGTCGGGAGCTAGTTGTGCAGGGAGCGAGGTTGGAACATTCAGGAAATTAAATCCCTTAACGTTGGGCATCTGGTAAACTTTCCCCAGTGTGTAGCATGCTGTGTATTGAACACACGAGGCAGAAGGGAGTGGGGTATTATTACAGTGTTTACAAAACAATCCTCAAACACACATCCCAGCTGAGACACAGACACTTCTAATCTAAGAGGGACGCGGTGTCCCCGTGATGGTGGAGGGGACAGCAAGCCCCCAGGATGGGAGCAGAGGCCGGCTGTGTAGCACCTCACACATGCTCTTCATCTCATTCTCAGCCACTGTTCAGCCCCATCCCATAACTGTGACGTTTGACATACGACACCCGTGAGTTTCACTTGACCCCTTTGTCAGGTGCCATTAAATGGCCCGAAGTTAAAATGTTAATTATCATTAATCATTTTTTATGCAACAGCTTTGCCAAGTCATAAATTCAGCTGAGCGAGGCCCCTTCCACGGAGCGGACAGTTTATGGGGTGCTGGCCGTCGGAGAAGGCGCCTGAGTACGAGGCTGTTAACAGGGGCTTAAGTTCTGAAGAGAAAAAAGGGTGCCCACAGGTGGGATGTGAGCAATAGAGGGCCACAGGGGGGGGAAAGAGAAAGACATCACAGTCGGAGGAGACCAGGAACCAGGCCGGGGCAGGGAGGGGTCCGTCTTTTCTCCCTTGTCCCCAGCACCAAGCTCAGTGACCCATTCAAGGAATGGTGCCAGGAAAACCAATGTGGAAAAGCGAATGAATGAGGGAAAAGAGACGAAGGTCAGGCAAGGAAAGGACCAAGGGGGGAGCAGTTTTACAGAAAGTTGGAGAGCACATCAAAGGCAAATGGAGAGGAAAGAGCCCAGATCGCTGCCCTTGAGCTCAACATCCTGGGAACCCTCGTATTCACCTATATGCTTGTTTATTTTTTCGCTACATTCACTGAAGTGCAATTATCTATCTCATTCCTGTTCAAGAAAAATCTCTTTTAAAGTCAATAAAAGAAAAAATAAAATCAATAGAAGAGCTGAAATGAACTTTATTTAAGCACAAACAGGTGCTTCGAGGTAAATGCAGATCAGTCTCCTTTCAATGGGCACAAAGATGGGGAGGCCCTAGAGGTCCGCTGTCCTACGGCAGGGACTATAGTTGACATGCTGGATTGGGGGCTTAAAGTTTGTAGAGAGGCACTAGCTCACTGTCAGTGTTCTTACCGCAAAACAAAACTAAACTAAAAACGGAACGAAATAAAACAAAACTAAAAGGACACGAGGAAGCCTCAGGGGGTGATGGATAGGCCTATTACCTTGAATATGGTTTCACAAGTATTTGCATATGTCCAAATTCACCAAATTAAGCACATTAAATATGCACAGTGTTTGTATATCAATTATGCCTCATTGAAGCTGTTAAAATAGTCTCTTCGGAGGAACAAACATGCTTAGAAATGTAGATTGCAAGGTCAAGTTCATGTCCTAAAATGAGATCAGTGGTTACATCTGGAAGATGAATTACTTTAGCCAGGAAGCCACAGGTATTACGAGGTGGAATGGGTGCCAGCCAGGCCCAGTACAGCCCAGACCCGCAGGGGGAGGTCATGAGAAGGCAGAAGAAAAGCACCGAGGCAACGATAGGAGTCGGGAGAACAGGCCGCAGTTCCCCAGCTTGGAGGTCAGGAAAAAAACAACAGAGGAGAAACCTCAAGCCCTATTTGGTGAGAGTTTCAACTGTGTGGAAACAGATGACTTAGCTTATTTTTAAAAGCCTGGCTTCATTAAGGTGATTGTAACCAATGCATCGAGGTCCTATGGAGAAAATGAAATGGGGTAGAGTTTTTTGAGGCAGTCCCAGAAGGTTTCCTGTGACAGAGAATTAACTTCATCTTTGTCAATATACTGAATATTGAAAACTATAATGCAGCTGCGTGGAACATTTTATCACCTCCCCCCAATCTCTAAAGAGTCGCTAATTGGAATCCCAGTGCAGTAACAGCATAAAAGCAAGGCTCTTAGCTGAGATTGAGGGAAAGTACCACTTTAGCAATTACACTTCCTTTACCTGTCAAAGGAAGGCATCTCTGCCCAAAGACTCGGTCCTTGGCAAGTATGGGCCAGATTACAGAAATGGAATCTAAACTGCGGGCTTGGGTGAGAAAGCAACTTGTTTTCCAGCTCAGTTTCCCCATGTCCATTTAATGCTCTGAAGTCTGCAGTGTGTTTTCATGTATGTTTTGTCATCAATCCTCACAAGTGGCGTAGCTACTTGAATGGAGATTATCACCTCCCTTCCACAGTTAGAAGAACCGAAGCTAAAAAGGGTCCCTAGCTAGTATCTTAGGCCCCAGAAGCAAACTCTAAAGCGAGACTTGAATACAAGTGGCTGATTTGGAAGCTGATCCCAGGGAATATCACTGCAGGCGTGGAGGAGAGAGAGATGAAGAAGCCGCTGCAGGGTGCATGAATGGACAAGTTATCTCTGTGGGCACCTGAGTCATGAGCCCACTGGGAACCACTGGAAACCAATGTTAAATATACTATAGAGTTGTCCCACTCAAGGGCAAGGAAGCTAGAGTGTGAGTCCTTCAACTCCAATTTGTGCTCCATGTCCAATTTGCAGGCAAGAGCATAGCTGCCCAGCACCAAGGGCCTGCCAACTTGCAGCGGAGAGAAAACCCTTAGCTGCTCAGAGAAGAACAGGACTAGCACATACAGAAAGGTAAGTGCCAAGGGACTAGGGGCTGGGCATTGTGCTAGAAGACCAGTATGTGGCTGCTGGTCAACAGTGTGCCCAACCCCTTTGCTCTTGCCTGCCACCCAGCAAAGAGGATTTCGTGGGCTCCTCTGCAGCTAAGGGTGCTTGTTGAGGCCAAGGAGATGTAACAGGACACCTCCTGGGGGCTTCTGGGGAAGCTTTTTCTTTCCTGATAAAAGGAAAGAGATGTATAAGGACTTCTCACCTCCTGGGGTCCCTGTACCTCCTGCCTTTGGACAGGTCATGTAAGGTCATGAGGCCCAGGAGAAGTGGCCATAACTATGACCACAACTGTGGCCCTGATGTCATTTATATTCTGAACCAGTACTGAAAATGCGCATAGTAGACTTAATGTAATGTAAACAATGACTTGTCTTGTGATTTAAGCCACTATTGGTTGGGTTTTCTTTACTTGCAGCTAAATGTATTCCCAACTGACACAAAGTTTGATTTTGTCTCTGAATTCAAAAGTCCGTGTCACTGTCCATTTAACTGTTCTCCCTGGTTCCGCAGGTGACGTAAAATATAAAGAAAGTCTTTGCCTGACATTTGTTAATAATCAAAATAAGGCCAAAGGTTTAAAATGCTGCAAACATATGCCCAAATCTAACAAACTGCACAATGGAAATAATTAAAATAGGAGACAAGCTATTATTTTAACCAATGAATTAATTTATGTTGTTTTTTCCTCGAAGCTCTTTTCAGATTTTCTACCTCAGAATTTATTCTGTATAAATTATAGAATTCCTCCCCCCACCACCCCCCTCTCCCTACGCCCTGAGGACAGTTCACTAATCAGATGTAACACAGCCCAGTCATCCATGATGGAAGAAGGGGACACAGGGTAACTTTTGGCAGAAATCAAGTCCAAGGTGAACAGAAAACAGAAATATAGACAAACCATTACCAACAGACAATAAAGAGTTGGTTATTTAAGGAATATAGGGGGGAGTGTTTGAACGAGAAGGGGCATGACAGGCAGAGGAGGGAGGCTCGGAGTTGAGTGGAAGCTCAGCCAAGTACAGACACTGGGCTCTTGGGAAAGTCATTTGCCTGGTCTCAGCCCATATTCTCTCCCCAGGAAAATGAAAGGGTCGTAAGAGCTGCCTCTGATACACTGGGAATCTAGTGATGCCCTGATTTATCTTTATTTTCAGCTTAAATTTATACACCTGTTTTTCTAAAAATGGAGCCCATCTGTAATTAGAAGTTACAACCAAAGCCATCATATATCACTTCTAAATCTCTACTCCAAATATGAGTTGGAAAAGATTCTAGAGACACACACAAAATTAATCAACCGTGGCAGAAATGGCACCCATTTATTTTAAAGTCTTTGGGTGCGACAAAAGCGGGCAGCATGTTAATATGACATTTACAAATCACCCCCAACCACTCTCTAATTAACTTATTGTGTGCCTTCTCTAAACTAACACACGAGGAATTAGAGGAGAAACACTTATTTGTTCTGTTGCTAAGTAACCAATATAATTTGCATAGTGGGGAAAAAATCATTAGTATATTTAAGCTGAAATTCTACCTATTTATAACAGCCAGATTTAAAACATGAGATCAAAGTCTCAGTATTATTTTTTTTTTCCATTCTTAAGTAAGCAGCCCCAAACAGCAGTGTGGCCGTAGCTAATACATAGGATTAGCAAGAAGCTCCGTAGCACTTTATTACCAGTGGTTCCACAGTCACTCGCAGGGACCAGCCTAAGGAAGGTCAGGTTGTACGGTGCAGGGGGACAGGTGGCTTCACTGGACATGAATGTCTTACACAGCTCAGCATATACCTGGATTCCAAGGGATTCCAGGTTGGCTGGTTCCTTTTCAGGCTCTCAAGAAAGATGACTCTATTTGTCCCTCACTAAACTAATTCCTTCACTTATATTTCTCAGGGAATAATTGAAAGAGCACCAGATTTAGGATCAGAAAACTTTGGGTTTGAGTCTTAGGACACTAGCCCTGTGTGAGCTGGTGACCATGTGCAAGTGTCATCACTTCTCTGAGCCCCAGGTGTTTCGCCTGTAAAGGGGGCCTCTGGGATTCCTAGAATTATTATGAGAAATAAAAGAGAAAGCGGGTCAGAAAGGAGGTGGGTTTTTTTTTCCAGCTTTACTGAGGTATAATTGACAAACTAAATTGTAAGATATTTAAAGCGTGGCAGGGTGGAGAAAAGGGAAGCCCTGGTTTCTAGTGTAGGTTGATTTCTGCAGAGTAAATGCTCCTACCATGGCCAATTTCAAATTACCGATGTGACATGAAGTTGGGAAGAGAGGCACAGTGGGAATGGAACATATGTACATAGCATTTCAACCATGCAAATACTGTAGAAACAAATAATCTCAAAAGCGTCATTGTAGCAAAAATAACTAGGAGTGATGACTTTTGAATACAGCTTTGTTTTTAATACGATTTACTTAATTGATGTAATATGACTTACTCCTCCAGGAGGCTTTCCTGACCTGCAAGGTCCCAGTACCACGCCCATCATCTTCAAGGCACTCATCCCTGTTCCAATATTATGTGTTATAATATGTAACCGTTATGTGTGAGATTCATTAATTGTCTTTTCCCCCCTCTAGACTGTAAACAGTTTCAGGTCAGAGTATTTTGCCTGGTTTGGTTTTGTTTTGAGTGGGATTAGGGAGGCCTCATTTTATCCCTAGCTCCTACCTCATTGCCTGGCACGTCATTGGGGCCCAAAGAACATTTACAGACTGGAAAACTCCATCGGCACTGACCCACTGCGATGGGTTTCTGACCCGGGCACGCTACAGGCTAGGGCAGCTGCGAGGTTTTGTTCATCTCTATGGTTTTATTCATTTATTTGTTTAATTTGTTTGTTTAACTCACAATGGTTAGAGGCAGCAAGGGCTTTAGAGAGGAATGGGTTCCCCTCCCTCCCATTTCACAGACTGGAAAACTGAGGTCCAGAAATGGGGGCTGTTTTTCTTAAGGTCTCGCAGCCATTTGGCGGGAGCATGAAGATCTCCTGAGTCTCAGTTCAGCACATTTTCACCACAATGTATGTCTCAGAATCCCAGGAACGAGATGAGACTGAAAAGTTTAAAAGACAGCAGCAGCAGTAGCAGCACGCCCTCCAGGGAGGCATCAGGCCTGGGGATATGTTGAAGCTTTCGTATGTTTGGGTAGAACCTTGATTCTCAATGG
This sequence comes from Miniopterus natalensis, assembly GCF_054644295.1. NCBI lineage: Eukaryota > Metazoa > Chordata > Mammalia > Chiroptera > Miniopteridae > Miniopterus > Miniopterus natalensis. The sequence continues at coordinate 9,342,932 of NC_142098.1, forward strand.
GATTTTGAATCCAGGGTTTGGTGTTTTTTCACACGTATGCTAAAAACACCCGATCACGGTGCATTTCCCACCTACCATTCTCTTCAGCTGGGAGTAGAGCAGCCACCCTTTCTTCCCCCAGGACACGGGACTGTGCTGGGTTCAGCTCAGCTCATGTGGTAAAGCCATGGCCTGGGTTCAGGTTCAGGAGAGGGACAGGAGGGCAGACACCGAGATCTGTGTTTGCCAGGCAGACTCTGGGTTTGGTATCTTCAAGTGAGACAGTACAGTTACATAATCAAGAGAATCACATAGGATATTTATGAAAAATCCAGATTCCTAGGCCCCACTGCAGAACTACTGAGTTATCATTGACAGGGGAGAGACCTGGGAGCCTTTATATTTTTACACGACTACAAGCGTGTGAACTTGGGCGTAATCCTGGGTGAGTTACTTAACCTCTCTGGGCCTCAGTTTCCTCATCTGTACAATGGGCACAATAATAGCAACTTCATAGGGTCTCTAAGACTCTGCGTCTGCTCTAGATTTTGAGAAAAGTATCTAAAAAAAAGAGCTTTCCTAGTGAATTCCCTAACCTGAGGCAGCTAAACATGTTGCTTCTAAGAAAGATGCGTACATTGTTATGGTGAGTGAAGGGACAAGAAAACATACAAACCTTGTGCTATTATAAAAATAGTAGGGCCCGGCCAGGAGTGGCTCAGCGGTTGAGCGTCGACCTAGGATCCAGGATATCAGGGTTCGATTCCCGGCCAGGGCACATGCCCGGCTTGCGGGCTCGATCAACGACTCTCTCATCATTGATGTTTCTATCTCTCTCCTTTCCTCTCTCTGAAATCAATAAAGATATATTTTTAAAAATTTAAAAATTTAAAAAAAAAATAGTCGGTTGGTAGGATGGAACTAGCGCTTGTGTTTCACGGTGGCCACAGGCTTGCTATGCTGCTGGGTGAGACTGAAAAGCATGTGCCCATCAGGCAGAGGGGGCTGTGGGGGATCCCTGAGGCAGGAGTCTGGACATCTCAGGGTGAATGTGAGCTCCAGCACTCGCTAGAAAGGTGAGCTTTTTAAAAAAGGTCTGAGTTTCATTGTTTGTATAATGGGGGATGATACCGTGACCTTTCTTTCTCTGGGTTGCTAGGAGGCTGCAGAGATCAAGTGAGATAATAAATGTTGGAATGATTCTATTTTTAAATGAGAGGCTGGTTCTATAATAAATGCTCATTAAAAAAAAGAAGAACCTCTCAAATACAGGTTTTAAACCCCGACTTATAAATTCACTCCAACCAAGACAACCAACAATGCAGGTTTTTCTACCTTTTTGACATTCGTGATTTGAGGTTGGAGTTGGGAGAATTTTTTATATTTTTATTTGGTGGTCACAGGGTATGTCCAGTTTTGCATCTTACTTTTTACTTATTATGATCACATAAGCATTTTTGTATGTTGAAATGACTACACAAGACCATCATTTATTTAAACAGCACCTTATTGTTGGACCTCTGCTCTGTTACATACAAACCTTGTACTGTTATAAAAATCACTGTCACGAACATCTTTGCGGTGTAATCTTTTTAAAAACATTTTTGCTATTTTTTTCTTTTGAAGTCATTCTTAGGGAATGTGGAATTACTGAGTCAATGGCACACAATTCTAATTTGTAAAATGCTTTTAAAACCATAAAATGTGATTCACATGTAAGGACGGGTTACAGCTCATGTGTATCCAGTTCTTCCTGCAACCGCTGTGGGACTGTCTTAAGTGCCCTGGGAATGACTCGCGGAGCAGCCGGGGTCCTTGCGCCACTGCAGACACGGATGAGCTCTTGGGGATGGCTGAGATGCAGTCAGCAGAGACCCAGCCCTCCAGGAGCTCTCCTTACGAAAACGGTCACATGGCCATCAATAACATCACCGGATCGAGCCTTTGCTCAGCCATTTGCAAGCTGGGCCGCCTTGGGCAAGACACTGCATCTCTCTGGGCCTCCGTTCCCATCTCAGGCCAGAAGATCGCTTAGATCCTTCCAGCTCTGATGTTCTCTGATTCTGCCTCAAATTGTGACTGGTGTCTTCTGGCAGGAATTTCAAAGAGCTGCACAGGCTGGCTGCTCACAGCTCAAGGATTTGTGAGATGGTCCTCGTGGTGCAGCTGGCTGAGCAGACAAAAGAGCCCAGCTGGCTGCTCCAGTCTTGGGGACAAGCCGCCGTCCACTGCCGAGGGTTTGTCTGCGGCAGACGCACTTGATCCTGAGACTCTGGGTCCAAGGCCTTTCTCTGCCAGAGCAGGGCTCAGAACTTGGGAGAGACAAGTGTCTCTTTTCTCACAGACATGCTGTTTCCTTTTCTAGCTTTGGAAGGAGTGACTCTTACCAATGTGAAATCAACTTTATTTAATCAATTAAAAAAAAAGAAAAAGAAACACTGTCAAGGCCTAAAATGAAAATGTCTCTATTCCCTGAGTATAAACAAAACTAGCCTATTTGAAATGGCATAATATCAGTGATGTCACTAATATTTTTGCTTTAGAAGTACTTTCGAGCAGTAAAGCCAGTCTCCGCAGTTATTAGCTTAACTGTAACCTGTGTTCATGTGGCTCATCGAACTTCAGTGAATGGCTGGATGAATGAAAAGAGCTCTATAGTGACTTCTTTAAACATTTTTATTGCACTGCTCTTTTAACTCAAATAACACAACTTGTCCTCTACGGAGTTCAATGACTCCCTTGTTTACTTAAACAAACAAACTGGCAAACAAAACCAAGACAATCTAACCTGCTTGGTTTTGCAGAGTGGGGGGCGTTCTTGGACTGGAAGGGGGAAACCTGGGTCGGCTCCACCCTCTGCCACCCATGTGTCCTTTGACCCGAGGAAGGCATCTTCTCTCCTTGGACTTCAGTTTTTTCATGATGGAAACCGAGAGAACAGCATGAGATACTTAAGAACTGTGACATTCCTCCCTTCTGTAGTTTGATAGTCCTGTGATTGCACTGGGGTTGGATTGCGAGCACTCTGAGTGAAGACAAATCATTTAGTCCTGTTTTCACTGCTCTTTACATCCTATGATTATCAAAGAGATTCTCCACTGGCACTGATACATCTTTAGCACTTTTCTGACACCTGATAATGTCCCTTTTTAATAAAGAAAGCGAAGGCCTGGGGCTCAGAGAGCTGTAGGCAGGCAACAATTATTTTGATGGTTACTTTGTACTGGTGGAGTGGTGGCGTGGGGGTTTTTTTGTGTGTGTGGTTTTTTTTTTTCCATCTATGGAAGTGATATAAACTTTCTTTTAAAAATAAATTTATTTAATTTAAAAAGTAAGGTTTTTCAACAGAAAAAGACAGGTAAATGATGTACAAGTAAAACTTGGATATGACAAGAAATCAGAAAGGTGGTGCTCCCATGGGTGATGTTTGGAAATCACAGAGCTAATAAATAAATACTTAACTGATGAAAGCAACAGTTCCATTTACAAATGGAAATCGGAAATTATATCTGCTCCCCTGAAACATTCACTAGGTCACACTCGATACCAATACGGATTGGCCCTATTTTCTCAGCCCGAATTTAGCCCAAGTAACCGAGCTTGCTGGTGTTGCCGGTTTAGCAGCATAAGGAACGCTTCTAAAACATCAGCATTACATGTCTCATTTCAACACCCGGGGCACTGACAACCAGCCCCTTTCCGTAGTCAGAAGAAACCAAAAAAATTACAGATTTTGTGTTTTCCCATTTGATCGAAGCTGGCAGGAACCGTCCGCACACATGCAGACATGCGGGCTGACACCCACGAGTCCAATAGGCTGGCAAATTAGGCCAAGTGTTTCTCTGTGCCTGCAATTATCAGTTTCAAATCGTGGGAAGGTGTCTGTAAAACAGAATCAGAGCCCAGCAGCTCTCTCCCTCTCGGTGCAAACAGCCATTGCTCAGGACCAATTAGCATGACTGTGGGTCCCTTCTTCCTGAAGCTTCCACTCCCAGGCCTGGGAGCCTCCGCTGTGCATTTCTCGTTTCTCTCCCATTTCGAACAATTTTGTTCCCAAGCTCCATTTCCTTGTGGCTTCCTGGGGTTCTGATGACAAACCACCGCACTGTCTTCCTGTCCTTTAAGGCCTGAAGGGCGCTGGCGAGCACACGAAATTTGTTTCTAATTTTGCGCCTGCCAAAACATTCCTGGGGTAACAATGCAAGCCTGTAAAAATAGGATGCACTATCCCTCTAAATCCCCAAAATAAACAAATCCAAAAGGAAATCAAACGCAGTCCTGGAAAAATGGAGCACACACATTCTTACACCCGCTCCCCCTCTCCTTAGCCGGCCAGACCTGTTTCTGAATTATGATCTGACATCGCACACTGACCCTCTTTTGTGTTTACAACAAATAATCCTGACATAAGCAAATGGAAAGAAACACCAGGGCTTTTTTCTTCTTCTTGGTTTCATGTTTTGTGAAATGAATGTCCCTAAAGACAATTTAAGAGAATGTGGAATCCAATTTCCTCACTGGTGCTGGGAGTTTTATCTTGAACTCAACTACTCACAGTAATAGGCGCTCCCCATGTACTCATATCTGCAGTTGCGATGCGCAGGGACAAAGCGGAATCATCTTTCCCTTCTTGTGTTTAGATAATTCAGGGTAACTTAGAGTTCTCAATTCCTGAATCTTGGCCAAGGTGATGTCATTAAATCTATAATGAAAACAGTGTCACTGCAAGAATTAATTCATTATGGTGGAATTAAGTTAAATCCTTTATGATATGCCATTAAGCTCCCATACTAACTTGCTTGCATCAACCCAAATGAAGCATAATCAGATACAAAAAAAAAACAAGTTCCAACCTCAGACCTCATAGACTATTAGGTAACTTTCAAAGTGAAATTCATAACTATTAAAAATATTTATAAATCTCATGGTATTTAAGCATCTTAAGATGTCTTAAATGTTGCCGTGGCCAAATATTTTGGGGTTTATATAACATCTTTGCCTGAAGGAGTATAACTTACTGTATAAATCATTATTATGCGTTTTATAAATGTTTTTGCTGTGTTACTCAGCTCCTACAATAGCCAAATGGCAGGAGAATTGCCCAACATTTCAATAATCCTCAAAATACTATCTCGGTCCAGATACGATAAACAGTGTTGCCAGAGTTTGAAGGAACTTGGTCAAGATTTTAAGGCCATCTCTCATCCCCAAATTTATACCATGTAATCAACAAATACTTTCTGTGTTAGATTCTACAGAGAGAACTAAACAAATAGAATCTATTTTCTGTCCTCTAGGATTTTACAGTTCAGTCCGGAACCATAACATATTCATGTAAAAATCTCTCCCCTCGAACCTGTGCAGAAAAGAAGTTCGTAACTATTAACCAGGCTCTTCCAAAGGACTATTTCTGCTTCTGACACTGAATTCTGCTGAGTCCGGGGAAACTTCCCACTTCCTCTCCGTGTCCTGGCTCACCACATACTTATCGAGAATAATGACTGCTTATCAGGGGGGCTGGGTTTGCTAGAGAAAAATATTACGACGGTATTCAATATAAACACGTGGATGTTTATTTCTTTTAGTAAAGGTTACTGCTTCAAAAATTAGGTCATTTCATATTGGTGAGAGAACACGCATCTTAAGCACATAACTGGGGGGCGGAAAAAATCACAATTCATGTTCAAAGCATCTTGCTTTTGACACCTGGCTGTTAAGTGACAAATGGAAATTTCCTGAGCTCAGTAAAATGACTTGACAATAGGCTGAGTGTAGTTTCTCCGGAAGCTGGCTGTCAGAAAAGTTGTAGCGACAGTGCTCCCTCATTAATGATGACCAGCCAGGCTCTTTGTCTGCAAACACCACGGAGCAAATATTCTCACTGCCCATCACGGGCCGGGCAAGTCTTTTTTGTTGCCACCTGACAAAAAGAAATTTTATTTTTACAGATTGGGTTTTATTACAACAAATATCACCCCAAACCCTGAAATAAAAATTTTAAAAATCCAAGGCCTAGCCAGTGACGTAGCTTGCTTTATACAATATTGATAGGACAACCCCTGGGCAACAAAGGAATTCGGACGGTGCCTCGGTTCTCTTTGTAATGGGATTTGGCCAGGATCAGGGAAAGCGTGTATTTATTTTTTATTTATTTAAAATGTGTAGCCTGCCTGCTTCTCCAAAGGTTTAGGATGGCTTGCAAAAGCAAAGACAAAAGCCAAAACAAAACAGAAAAACCGTATGTGTTATGACGGGTACAAATATTAGAAAAAAAAAATTTAAAGAAAGAGAGAAAAGGTGGAGGGAGAGAGGGAGGAGAGAGAGAGAGGGAGGGAGGGAGGGAAGGGAGGGAGGGAGGAGGGAAGGAAGGAAGGGAGGGAGGGAGGAAGGAAGGGAGGGAGGGAGGGAGGGAGGGAGGGAGGGAAGGAAGGAAGGAAGGAAGGAAGGAAGGAAGGAAGGAAGGAAGGAAGGAAGGAAGGAAGGAAGGAAGGAAGGAAGGAAGGAAGGAAGGAAGGAAGGAAGGAAGGAAATAGTCAAGCGCAGTATTAGCCTGGGCAAATCCAGCTCCTGTCATTGAGCGTGAAACAAACTTAGATGCAGCATTTCCTGTTCAAGGAACAGGCCGACAGAAACCCAGCTGTTCAACCAGAAAGACGGGCCGGCTGTGCTGTTTTCGGGGGCATTTGCTCCAGGTGGGTGATGTGCACGCTGTACTAGTTGTTAAATTTCTTCATCACCACCCCAGGAGCCAGGCACAGAACAGGCGCTCCATAAATGGTAGCCGTTTTCAATGTTCTGTCCTGAATTCTTTGCCCCCACATCACGGGCAGCATTCAGTTAAAATACATTTGAAATACACAGAAAATATATTCCTATCCTCTCTTCAAACAGCTGCATGCTAAGTGTCCTCTGCCCCCGAGGAAGGGACTGGATCTTCCTCTGAGCTCTGTTTTCCTCCATGGGAGAGACCATGGCTCAGTGGATGTTACCAAAAATCTGATTCTTGATCTTAGCAGAGGTTTTGCATCGACATTATAAGTAGCGAGAATAGCACAGTGGGGTGCCCAGGTCTGGTCTAGTGCAGAAAACTGTGCAAACACTAGATGGACTTTCTCTTGAGTTTGTAAAAAAAATGCCAGGGGAGGGGGGCGTGCATTTCTCTCCTTTTCTCTAATTTTTTTATATTTAAGCTTCCCGCCTTCGGAAGAGTTCACGTAGCTAATTGCGCATTTTTCCCTGTGTGAATAAAGGACGAGTTGCCTGCTTTCGTTTCAAATGGCTTGGCCCTCAATCAACATCACCATAAATGTGACACATGAATATTAAATCCAAATATTTTATTGGTGCAGATAAATATGATTTGTAAAAAGAGTCAAATTAACAATCCATTACATACTAATGGGTTCTAATCAATAAGTTTAATTTGACTAAAAGGAGAGGGGCAAGGGAGGAAAGAGACTCATTTACACCCAAACAGTGCAGCTGAAAATTATAAAGGTGACTGACTCTACAACTTTGGAGCTAGATCCTGACTTGGGGGCTTATAGAGCCCAGGCTTGACCTATGTTGAAAGTGGGTCTCCTGTTTGTGGTGTACACACTCCCATTTCCAATTATTTTTCTTAAAAAAACAACAACAGTGCTTTAAATACAAAAAAGTACGTAGAATAATAAAAAATTTTAAAAATCCCACACTCTGGAAAGGAAAAAATTATATTTTTTAAAAATGCCCTATGTGCTTCAGATTATTTTGATAAAAATAAAACAACGCACATGAAACTGAAGTCTCTTTTGTCCCCTCCCTATCTCACCCCTCCCCTTGCCTTCTCCTTCTCAGGAGACTGGACTAAATGTTGGGAGTTTCCTTCTCGCCCTAATTTCTATACTTTCGCTACGTGTGTAGGGGCCCATCAGCCATGCAGAGCGTCACCCGGTGTGTTTGTAAAATTCTACGACGTGCTTGTTCCACTTGACAATCTAATTTGTCCTCTTAACTACTCTACTGCATGATTAAAATATTTCTTTAAAGTTTTGCTCATTCATTCCCCCTACTGATGGACAATCAAAATTACTATTCTGACATCGATTAGGAAAAAGGCGTCCGGGTTCCCTGATTCCCGAAGTAGAGTTCAGGGCCTTGGACAAGCCACAGCCTCGCCTATGGGAGGATCTCTATTCTCTCCTTCACTAGAGAAGCAAGATCGAAAATGAGCCCCTTCTGGTGCTTGGCCGCTCCCCTCGCATCTTCCCTGCGTCTGGCTCAAGCTGGCGGGGGCCTTGGGACAGGGAACCTGTTCCCCTTCTCTGGGCTCAGCCGGCCCCTCTTTTCGCTCCCACCCTGGGGGGCAGGAGCCAGACAAGGCTTCTGTTTGCTGGGGCTTCTGCCTCCTCAGACCGGGCTCTGCAACACACTTGTAATCCTGGTGTCAGCCTGCTCCCTAGCGTCGCCGGCCAGGTCCAGCATCTGACAGCCCCCGGCGAGCGGCCGCAGCTCGCGTCGCAGAAGCAGCTCCCGCGCCAGCCGCCCTCCCGCGAAAGAGGGACAGAGCCCAGCGGACTCTCTGCTGTCTCCTGGGTGGCAAGGAAACCTCAATTAGACACCCAAGGGATGTGGTTTATGGAAAACTAGAAAGAATGTTTAAATTGTACATGTAAATTGTTTTGCTTTGCAAGCTGGGGTAAATCAGCACGTTGGCAGCCCGTATTTATCTGATAGACTCCCTAAGATTCTTGTTGAATGGGTGCCATTGATGTGGGGCGGGTGACTATGCAAAACATAACCGGCCCCTAAATTCGATTAGGGCGTTAGGGGGGGATGGAAATTTTGCTTTGGGGTCAGTCAAGACCACCGAGAACTTCTCGGGAGAGTTGGTTGGCTGTAACTGAGATCGAAATGGGAAGATTCCATTTCCAGTGAGCCGTCAGAACGTTGGCCGGGGCTCGCTGGCCCTTTTAAGAAAAAGACGGTAAATGAAATGCCCTTCTTTTCACTGATTTCTAGCTCATTAAAAAAAAAAAAAAAAAAAAAAATCTTTGTGTTACCCCCCAACACAGCATATTCAACATTTACTGAGCTGGCTACAGGCTTAACGAAATTCTCTATCCTGATGGTGATAAGATGACGAGAGATGGGAAGCAGTGAATTCCACAACAAACCAAAAATTGGCAAAAATACTCCAAAAAAAAACGATTTGAAAGCAGTGTTTTATTTTTACACAGCTCAAGAGCAGAGGGATGCGGCAGACGGAAAAGTAGAAATGGGTGCGTTGTTTACGTAAACGGTTTCGCCGTGTTGCGAGCTGGGCAGAGCACAGAGAGGTCACAGCGATGAGAAAAGTTTGAGAGGGGCGGCTTGGGAGCTTACGCAGGAATCATCGCCCGACTCTGACCTTGGGCTGCTGAACCCTAATCGCTGATAACAGCCGTCAAGCAACCACGGAGCTCCACTTCGTATCGATGCGGCATTTGCTTCTCCAGAAAGTCCCCCACTCCGGTCGGCACTTATGGCAAGATAATTAATAGGTCCCTGAGTTATGGATTCTGAGCGAAAGGTAACAGCACATGATAGAAGTCAAGGTCACCCATAATACAGCAGCTTCTATAACAAAGGGGATTATTACTGCAATTACCGTCCTGTTGGAAAGATTTTGTAAGTTTTCATCATTTTAATTTTTAAATCTCCCTCTTGCACGTGAAGTTTAAACACTTTGATTTATAATGGAGAAATAAAAGCTCCCTCCAGAGCACCACAAAGCTTTCTCATCAGAGCCTTCAAGTGGCCTCTGGTGAGGTCAAGAGGTGGGAGGATGGCCACCCTGTTCAGCGGCAAGGCCTTCAAAGAATTGTCACAGGCCGATCTTGTCTCCTGTGTGTTGTCCCTTCCTATGAAATACCGAACGTATTAAAATGCACTCAAAGCCCATGTTCCATGTACATTTCTTTTTGTCATACAAAATGAGAAAGAATTTTCTGATTCTGTTTATAGAGTGATTATTTATTTTCACTTGATAGTACTCCTTTCTCCTTGGAGCCAGTGACATTTTCCCCTAGGTCTCAAACAGTTTCGAGGGGCCTTGAAAAGTTTGAGCCTCTGGCCCTTTGCCTGTTGTGTCCAACGAAGGCAACAGCTCCGTTTGCCAAGATCTAAACTGGAGTTGAACCCAAGAGCACATTTCCCACCCAAACTATTTAGTGTCTAAATTTGCTCCTGGCTGGAAAACTCCAGTTCCTGTCATTTAAACCAAAACCAAACCCAAACAAAACAAACATGTTTTAAAAGCTTCTAAAAAAAAAGGGTTCAGGTTTAAAAATTGTAATTAATAATAAGACACCCTGCCCCAGCCGATCGGAAGCTGTGTGTGCCACTCGGGTGAGCCCTGTGAGCGTGAGCGTCACTCCAAGTGCCTTCTGAAACCGTTTCTAACTAACACAGCTCTCCTTTTTATGACCTGGACAGCCTTGCCATCTCTCTGCTCTGGACAAAAGAGCGAGCAGACACAATCATCTTTTGAGAGTGATGGCATCATTGTCTGCATAGCAGGACTGTAATTAAGCACCAGAAATAGGACAGCTTAGAATGGACAAAGAGAGAGGAAGGGAGGGACAGGGGAACAGTGTCGCAGTGAGGCCTGAGCAAAGATAGTAGCTGAAATCCAGTACACACACAGATGAGGTCATCCCGGGAAAGACTGTGTGTCCGGATACTAAAAAAAAAAAAGTGAAGCAAGACAGAGAAAGGAAGGCCCAGCGAGCTGCACAGTGTTCTGGGCCCAGCTCATGTGCACCCTCCTCCAGGCAGACCTCAGGGATATCAACTGGAAAAATTATTCATGTATCAAATATTTACTGAGGGTCTGTGATGTACCAAGTATTGTTTTAGGTGCTAGGGATCCTCAGTGGTGAGACAAATAAGGTCCCTGCCTTTGTGTAGATACCTGAATGTTGACCCCAGAAAGAGCCAGCCCATGCAAAAATCTGGGAGAAGAGCATCCCAGGCACAAGAGAGAGCAATGGCAAAGGTCCCAGAGTGGGCATGAGACTGCAGTTTAAAGAAGGCCAGGGTGCTGGAGCTGAGGATGCTTGAGAAGGGAGTGGGATCAGAGAGGTGGGCTGGGCCTCGGCAGGTGGGGTCTATGAGCCCGAGGGGGGGAGCTTGAATGCTGGTGTCAGTTCAAGGGGCCATGGTTGGAGGGTTTTAAGCAGGGGGCTTATGTGACCTTCACTTGCACAGAGGCCCTTCTTTCCAGGCTTCTCTCCCCGCACCCGGCAGTCGCACACTGTGCACACCCACAGCAGCCACCTCACCAACTGAACGATGGGTTAGGACTCTGTTGAACATATAGACTTCGAGTGGCAACTCGCTATGTGTGCTCCCGGGACCTCACTTATGCTCAGCGGGTTGGTGGGTGATGGCAAATTATAGGAGAACTGATTCTGAAACTCAGCTGGCCAGAAGGGCTCAAAAAGGACACCAAGAAAACCTTAGTTGTCTTTGGTTTCTCTCATATAGCTGATGAAGCTATGAAAAAATGTACTTCTTCCAAAATCAAAAGGTCAGAACACATGCGTGAAAGGAGTGCACAGGGGTTAGTTGCGTGAGTGAGCAGGGTAAATAGATTTCATCATTTGTGCCTCAGAGGGCTCCAAGGGTTTGGGGCCTAGATTCCCGTCCCTGGGGCCTGAAGAAAGAGGAATAGCTTGTTCCAGGTCCCAGCAATTCCCTTGAGTTATCCTGGGATCCTCCTCAGTGAGTAAAATCATGGAGCATCGGAGCAACAAGTCTAGACCCAGCAGGAAACTGTGAGGCCCAGAGAGGGGGAGTGACTTACCCAAGGTCACACAGCCAAACTGGGGCCTAGAATTTTACACAGTGCTCCTTCAGTGTGTTGTGCTTGTTCCTTTAAAATAAAGAAGGGAAGGGGGAAGCTCAGAAATACCCCATGTGAGCAATAACTAACAAAGGAAGACCCAGTGGCAGGTAAACCCTCTCCCACTTTCCTCACTGACCCTGTTCTGCAGGCCCACTCTTAACAGGGCCCTTTCAGCAGGGACCTCTAGGCTCCTGGGTTTCCAGGTCATGGGCTAGAAGAGGGGCATGGGCTTTGGGGGGAACGCAACCCTTAGTTTCCTCATCTATAGGGTGAGTATAATTGTACCTATCCTACAAGGTAGCTGTGTGAAAACTTAACCTATGAAAAGAGTTTAATCACAATGCCTAGCATGTAATAAGTCCTCAATAAGTAGTAGCCATCATCAACATTATTTTTTTAATGATAGAAAAATATACACACAAAAATCAGCCATTATCCCAAACTAGAGATTACCACAGTTCCTGTTCTGGAGATTACCCTCCCAGTCCTTCTTCCAAGCCAATAAAACACAGCATAACAATATAATATAATGTAATATAATACAATATAATATATAGAATAAAATAGACACACAGACACACATATATATACATATGTGTAAGTATATATTACACATGATCTACAAACCATTTCATAATTTGGTTATCAGTTTCAACTATATTATAAACATTTCCCATGTCATTGAATTTCTCCAAAATATGATTTTCATGGCTCTTTTAGCCCATCTCTTATTATTGGAAATTTAGGCTTGTCAACTTTTTTCCTACTGCAAATAAGATTTCAGTAATTATTCCTATACATAAATCTTTATACATATTTATGATCATTTCTTCAGGAGAATTCCTTCATGTTGACTTGCTAAGTCACAGGGCATGGATATTTTTGAAGCTTTTTATAGAAATTGCCCAAATGCCCTCCAAAATGCTAGACCACTTCATACCCTCCTGAACAGGGTACAGGAGCATGTCCACACCCCCACCAGCCCTGGGTATTATCACTTTAAATCCCTTTACCTTTTAGAAAGGTCAAAAATATTGCATCTTGTTTTAAATCTCTTGACTGCCCTGCCCTTGTAAAGGTTGAATTTCATCTGTATTGATTCATTGAGGAACTGCCTGGTGAAGTCCTTTGCCTGTTTTTCTACCGGGGTATTTGTCTTTGTGGGACACATTTGTCAGAGGGTTTGGGATCATTGGATGCTTGTCATTGAATTAACTGAAATATTGTCTCCTTACTTTTCTTGCGGCCTTTTAGTATTTTAATCAAATCGCTGGATGCGTATGGGTTTGGTGTGAAGTCCGTCTGGCTCTGACATTTGCTGGTGGTGACCAGACAGTCTCATTGCTCTTCATGCCTGTCCCCAAAACGGTTGTCCCTGCCTGGCAGGAGCCACTGCAGTAGGGCTCCACCCTTGTCACAGTACGAGATCTTTTTACGTCGTATCAGAGCACCACTTCCTTCCTGTGATGACATTTTTGGAGGACTGTTGGTATTGCCACTTGGACTCCTTGTTTCCTATCTGGTAAGATGCACACTCACCGCCCAAAGTCCTGGTGGGTCCCAGGTGAGGAGTGTCGGCTTTGAACAGGGGGGAGGGAAAGGGGTGGGGAGGAGAGGAAGAGTAGCCAGGCGTGGGGGTTTTAAGCAACCTAATTTAAGTGTAAAAATCAGCTTTGCTTCTGAACAATGTGGCAACAACCCGAAAGCTGTGAGAGATGGTGCTAAAGCCGGGGAACTGTGAGGAAAAGCTTTTATCAAAGGCCCGGGGGAGAAGCTGACCGTTGCTGTGCTTACAAAGGACACCCCTGACCTGCACCGACAACCCGCCACAGCTCTTCCTTCACTCTTTCAGGGTCTTTCCACTGTCCCCTTCAGTGACCCCTGAACAGGAGCCAAAGTGTCTTCAGTTGGTGTGACGGACATTCACACCCCCTTCCATTCTCGCGTCGTCCAGTAACAGGACCCCCATTTTCCTCTGGCAAATGCGTTTCTCGGTTGTTCTGCTTTGGGAAAAGTTGGCCCCAACACCAGCTCTAGGGGTCGGGGGTTGACTCACACATGGCCAGTCCGAGCTCCACAAAACTTGTGGCCTCTGCTCTCCATGTGAGGAGGGGCCCACGGGCCCATGAGAATCGGGCCCAGAACTTCGGTCCAAACCATCAGAATGACAGTCCTCTCTTTCACCAGGCTCAGAGTGTGAAAGCCAAGCCTGGCCCGGTTGGTGCCCATCTTGCCACCCGGGAACCCACAGAGAGGAGCACAGGGGAGAGATGGAGATAAAGACACTGAGTCCTGGGGACACTAGTGAGCCCACCCATCAGCCCCTGCTGATTTTTCAGTGACAGGAGCCATCAACTCCCGATTCTGACATAAGGCCCTGTGAGTTGAGTGATAGCCACTCACTGTGGAAAGAGTTCTGATTAGTACAATCTATCCCATAGGCTGGATCTCGGCCTCGAACAACCGAATGGTAGATACCTGTTAACCCAGGCAAGGTTCCTGGCGTCCCAGCCAAGGCGGTGGGCACTGGTGGCCCAACGAGCTCGTAGGAGAGGGGCATGGAAACAGGCATGTGAGGACTAGTCGGAGAAACACACAGGAGGACTCCAGGGAGGTGGGACAGCCCTTTGTCATGGAGACCCCACAGCATAGACCATTGGATGGACGGAGGAGTTTTCGAGCTGGATTTTAACTATGAGAAAAGCTTCTGGCTTTCAGGTGTGACGAAGCAGTGAGCTCCCCTCCCCGGGGGGCGCAGAAAAAGAGAGTGCCCAACGGGATGTCACCCAAGGGGTTCAAGCCTCAAGCGAAGTTGAACCAGACGCCCTGACATTCCCGCTGGCGCTCAGCCACCACGAATCCGTTTTCAGGATGAAGGGGGTCGTGTTCGAATCAGGTCTTTCTCACTTGTGACCCCAGCTTTTCCGCAGGGAAGTTATGTTTATGAGGGTAGTGTTTCTATGGACATGATGAAAATGACAGGTTCAATGCATAAAGAAACAAAAATTGCCTTTAAGGGTCTGACCCTTACACCCCCACCCACTTATGCATACATTGGGGGCTCCTTTAAAAGGAACTTGGCTCCTAGAGACCCGAGTTGCAGGCTGGGAGAGCCGGTTGATCTCTGGAGACTGCCCCAGGTTTGCCTTGGGGGTGTCAGGAGGCCCGGGCTGGGGGTTCCCACTGAGGGCTCTTGTCTTGGTGAGTTTCTGCTCACTACAGAGTCCTCGATTCTGATGCTGTTCCCTCTCCTGCAACCCAGGGCCACCTGTGCATTTCAAAAAGCAAGCTGAGTCCTTCGGTCTCCTTGCTCTTAACAGAAATGGCACTGCTGTGTTTTTTTGGCTTTTGTTATTATTTTTTTAAATATTATAAATCACCATTATGCTGTGCATTCATATTCTAGGGCATTAATTTAAGAATCATTTCACATTTAAAAACACTTTTGTCCAGTTCATGGTGTTTGTTTTCCCATTTTGATGTTTTTAAAGTGTGTGCATGTGCATATGTGCATTGCGTGCGTATACATGTGTATGTGTGTGCACGTGCAAATATGCTTTGTTGCTCTTGGACAAGTCCGGTTAAAATTCATGGAAAAACAATTTCCAAAATACAGATTAACTGTTTATAAGCTCCTTTCTTAAAAGGAATCTACCTATTTTGCCCCGTCAGCCACGGAACTACAGGTATTTTTGTTGCGTTTTTGTAAATCTAATAGAACCACAGGGAGAAAGCTGTCTTTTTATTAGACTTCCAAAAAACAGAAATTAGAAGCTTTCCCCTTGTCTCAGCATCTTCCACCTCTGGGTTTCCGTTAGTGCTGTTTCCCCTCGCCCTCATTTGCGTAAATACTTATTACGCCCGGGACTCTTATGATCCATAAGCCACCAAAATAAAATGTACAGATGGTTTTTAAATGGGCCAAAATGGACACTTTTCACATCTCACTCCTCAGGGTATTTTATTGTTGATTTTTATTTGGGGATGTAGCATCCTTTTTGGCAATGAAACCCTAGCGACTGCCTGCCTTTAAAAATATGTCCTTGTAACCTTCGCATGAACACCTTGGGTGCATGCACCTGGCAATTAGAAATTTTTTCCTAAAATGAAAACACTAATAGTGTCATCTCTGGGGTGGGAGAAGTATGATTAATATTTATTTTCATGTTTATACTTTTCTGTGGCTTCTGGATTATCTACGGTGACTGGTAGTTTAAAATTAATTAATTAATCTTTACACATTCCTAGAAAAAAAAAATTAAACATCACCTATAAGGTTAAAGTCTCCTTTGACCCCCACCCCCCTCCCACCCTGGTTCTTCTAAAGAGGTAACCACTGTTTTCAATTTGGTCTGTATCCTTCCAGAACTTTCATTAATTCACACACACAGACATAGACACACACACACACACAATCATGTCTTTAAAAATCAAGGGGAAAAGACAAACAACAAATATGGTGAAAGAGTAGCTCAGAGTACTTACAGATACGAGAACCAGAAAGGGTTTCAAAGCCTCTCCGGTCCACTCCCTCGTTTAACAAACGTGGCACTCGGTTCCCGAGGGCCTCTCCCCGGAGCCACAGTTCTCTGATGTGAGCCACATTTTGATATGTGGGTCTTCAGATGAGCAAGCAGAAGTGTAAATACTCGTCTCCCAGGCCCAAGTATGATTTTTAATAATCGAATATGGAGCTCGAGCCAACATTTTATTCAGGCACTAAATTTAAAAGTAGAGCCAAGAGACTGTAAAAAATTTATGATCCCACAAACGCAGAGAACTTCCCCCCACGATCGCTATCTCAGAACTAAAAGCTTAAAACAGGGCCTGTGTGGTTCGGCTCTCCTTCCAGAGTGCCAGCCCAGGCTGTTCTTGAGTCTCAAGTGAACTCCCCAGGCTGGGGTCCCTCCAGAGGCTGGGTGGGGGGTGCCTTGTGTCCACCCCGACGCCCAACTCTGCCCCAAGCCCAAGAAAGCCTCCAAAAACCATTTGGCTGGGTGGTCAGCCCTCTCCCCTCCACCCAGTCCTCAAAGCGAGCCCCTGAGTGCCCTGCGATAGACAGTGTTTCCACTTGAAAGAGTCATCGCTGACGCGCATCACTGCTCCCCGGGAGGAAATTGGTCCAGACAAATTCTCTGCAAACCTAGGGCAGCAAACTCGTCAGTTTCGGGTGGGAGCTTGCTTGGCTTCTGGTGTCCCTTGTGAAGTGGCTCTGTCTCCTCTTCGAGACTCGTGTCCAAACACCTGCCATGGCAGCACTGCCCTGCCAGGCCCATCACCAGGGGCTGCACCTCAAGAGCTGGGGCACAGCTCTGCCTTTCCCCTACGCCCCTTGGAGACTTGGGGGACTCAGCAAACCCCTCCTATGTGAGGCACAAGGACTGGGGGTCAGTGGAAGTTCCCCCACCCAGAGTGAGCAAGCTCATTGGACAGGCACTGCCTTCATGGGAATTTGTCCTTGCCAGGCCTCTTTCATTCATTTGTTCATTCATTCACTAAGTATGTATAAGCACCTACTATGTGCCTGCTCAAACAAATATATATTAGGCCGTGATAAGCTCAAGGTTTGCTGTCTTATAAGTGGTGGTCAAGGATGACCTCGCTGATTAGGTGACATTTTAGCAGAGACCAGAAGGAACAGTGTCAACCATGCAGCTTTCAGGTGGGAGGACAGCCTGGGCAGTGGGAAAAGCAAATGCAGGCGTCCTGAGGCAAGAACCACAAAAAGGCAAGTCTGGCCAGAGCAAAAATGGGAGGTTAGACTAGGGACAGTGAAGGAGGTCATTACCTCCTTACATTATAGGCCATTGTAAGGATTTGACCTTTCCCCGCCGTAAGGGGAGAAGCCACTGGAGGGCCTTGAGCAGAGGAATGACGTGATCAAATTCAAAGGGACAAGAGCAGTTAGGTCTATATCATAGAACAAGAAATGGAGATTCAGAGAGATTAGAGGCTTATCTAAAATCCCCAATTCGGAGAGCAAATGGGGACCCTTCACACAGCTCAGATTCTGGCTCCAGATCCTGCGAGGATTTCAGTGTTTCCCAGTGCAGTGGATGGGTGGACACGGCACTGAGAGTGAGATTAAAAATCAAAGAATTTTTCTCTGGTCATTTCCTCTGCACCAATGGATTTTTCCACACACTGAGACGGCTTCTTCTTCTACCCAAATTTGTATCATGGGCTGACACTGAGTGAGCACTGAAAACCATTTCCAAATGCCTCGCAGGCTGCAGGAAATGGGGAAAGCTCCCCCTGTCCTTCACACTTCACCTGGCCAACTTGCCTGTCCTTGTCTTTTGCAAATGTCCAGTGATGGTTGCCAAGACTTCCCACCAACCAGGGGGACAATCAGTCAAATGACTACATGGCAAACATAATGTTGTCAATCAGAGGCTTGACATAACCTGCACTATACTGATGGAAGACTGCCCGGGCATGCAAAGTCGTAATGGTAATGGATCCATGTTGTATGTGACCTCGCACCCAAAGCTCTCAGTTTTGAGTATTATTAATGTGCAGATATTAGGTATGGATTTATTTAATCAACCAGTAACAGCCATTGTGGTATTGAAACATGAGCAGACAGATGTCCACAGATTAAGGGAAAGTTCAGAAACAAACTCAAAGGCACATATTCATTTGTTTGATACAAAAGGTATTTCCAGTAAATTAAAACATTAATGATTTAATGAAATTGTGCCAAGGAAATTAATTAACTATTTAGGAAATACAAGGTTAGAGCCTCACCTCAGTCTCTATGCCCAAGTAAATTTCAGTCTAATTAAAAGACATAAATGTAAAACTAAAATAATACAAGAAGTGGGTCTCATGATAGGTAGCTTTTCATCTGACCTTGAACTGGGGAACATCTTTGCAAGGAGGGGAGCTATAAGTGAAAATAGTAATGGCTTGACAACTTAAAATATTTTTCTGTTTTTATTAAAATACAGCCCTGCTCCCCTTGGACTTGCCCCAATCTCACTGCTAAAATCCCTTCTCTCCATTCAGTCCTTGCATGATCCAAGGAAGCATCAGGGGAAAACTATTTACTCATCTTGAAAAAGGGAAACCAGAGGCCTAAAGAAGGGGAGCAACTTATCTAAGAACAAACAGCTTGAGAGTAGCAAAGAGCTAGATGGCCTGGGTTTGAATCCCAGCTCTGCCACTTACTTGCTGTGTGACCTTGGGCAAATCACCTCCCCTCTCTGAGCCTCAGTGTCCTCATCTGTGAATGAGGAGGGAAATAATACTGTCCTAGTGGTTTCTTGTGACAACTAAATGAGTTAACCTGCAAAGTGCTGAGAATAGTGTCATCTCTTACAGCAAATGCTCAATGAATGTTGTTTATTATGAGGCTAGGTCTAGCCTTCCGTTATCTTGGAGGACAGGAGTTAGAACATTCGTGTCTTCACCACAGTGGTAGATGCTGGACCAGCATCAGGCCCTCAACACACACTTATTTTTGATGGAAGCTGAGAATTGTGTGCAGTGCCATTCCTTTTAGCTCTATTCTTTTATTTTAGCCTCACAACAATATTAAGATGCCAACAGGCAAATATGATTGTACCCATTTCAAAGATAATAAAACTGAAATGTAAAAGGCCTCACCTACAGTCACAGAGAGTTGGGATTAGACTCAGCTATCCTGCCTTCTCCAATATACTTTTACATTGAAACCTTAAGCCTGTGCCTTTGGCCCCCACCAAATAAATAATAGCCACGGTGTGTTTGTTCTTGTCATCAAAAGTCTCCTTTTATAGAGCTTATTATTTACCCAATCCAGGGCTGATGCTACCCACATATCATCTCATTTAAACTTTAGAGAACTTCTGTGGAATAGACTTTATTGTGCACATTTTATAGGTCAGGAAACCAAGGGTTAGATAACAAGGTCATACAGGGACGGAACAAAATCCCTATTCAAGTGGAGGCCTGTGTGATGACAAAGCCCGTACTCTAAATCAGGAGAGGGGCTGGAAAGCATAGGCCTGCTCTTGCATTAAAGAAGTCAATAATGCCCCTTGGGAGGAAGACACAGCTGGAAATGGGCAGCACCAGCCAGGACTCAGACCCAAGCTGCCTGATTTGGGGGCCTATCCCTCATTTCCTATGTTATTTTGCCAATTGGTCCAAAAATAATTATACTAAAACACTAAGTGATATAAAAACACTAACATCATGATACTGAAAGAAATCATTTTGTACCCGCTAAAAACAACAGCACTGGACCAGGCGATATGGGAACCACAGAGAGAGAGGAAGCCACTGATTGTTAAAACCCAGATGGAGTCAACCAACATGGGGTGAGCACCTGCCATGTGCTAAGCACCATTCTAGACACCCTGGTGACATAAGCCGCATCTTACCAAAGAGCTAACAAAAGAGGTTTGGGAAAAGAGAGATACTTAGACAACTAGATAAATAGTAATGAAAGATGAGAATGGTAGTTCAGGATAAGAGTTGGTCGGCTTCTTGTTTCAAGAGATGGGTTCGTGGTCTCAGCCCTCAAAATACTCAAGACCTTTGTAAGGAGATGAGACACACAAATCACCAAGAGATAGCATTTCAAAGTTAACCCTAAGCAGCGTAGATGATTGTAGAAGGCAGTAAATGAATTGTCAAGTGCAGAATCTGAACAAAACATTCTGGAAGGCTTAATGAACGTGGGGAGGTGGGGAGGTTCCATGTGGGCTTTAGGATCTAAGCTGATAAATCTGTGCCTTAGATCCATATTTAGCTACTCTTTTCCGGAGTGTAAATTGGAAAGAAAAAAAAAACCCCTAACATAAAATAAAAGAGGAGCCCAGCCAGTGTGGCTCAGTGGTTGACTGTTGACCCATGAACCAAGAGGTCCCTGGTTCAATCCCCAGTTAGGGGCATGCAGGAGGAAGCCAATCAATGTCTCTCTCATCGATGTTCCTATCTCTCTGTCCCTAGTACTTCCTCTCTCTAAAAATCAATAAAAACATATATTTTAAACAATAAACATAAAAGAGGAGAGATGTTGCCCTCCTTCACCCGCTGTCCTTCCTCTCCCATCCCTAGTCTTGCACAATGTCACGCATCTCTCTCCTGAATTGCCTGTTCCCTGGATCCCCACTTCTGATGGAAACAAGGCAGGGAGAAATTGTGGGGACACGTTCCCTTCGCCTGGCTTGCGCCTTCCCCAAATCACTTCTGACCCCACCGTAAGGAGACAATATTGAAAATAGTCAAAAAATAACCCCACTAAAAGCATGAATCAAAAAGTCGTGGCTCCTGGACATGTTTTTAAAATTGCCTAGTTGCATGCAAGTCCCTTTAGTGCTCGAAGGACTTTAATAAAATTGATTTTCTGAGTATAGCCTTTTAGCAGCTACTGTATAAGCTTGAAATATGAACCCTTCATTGTTGAAAGTGTTTCATTTTGCCCTGTTACTAATTATGAAGGGGAAGTGTGGGTTTGGAATTCTCCATGGCTGACATTCTCATAATTAAATAGCGTTCATAATAAAGCTTTGCAG